>NC_051180.1:127298299-127370544 GCF_013339695.2 Rhipicephalus sanguineus | reverse complement strand
AACATAGCAGGATGTAGAGGTTACTGCAGGTATACATGATGAAAAATGCTTTTTTCTGAGAGCGTCTAGTTCCCTGCATTGCAGTAAGGTGTGGAGTACAGTGAGGGGCTCGCCACAATGGTCACACACAGGTGGATCGCCTCCGGACAAAATGTATGAATGTGTACTGTATGTGTGGCCAATCCTAAGTCTGCAGAGTGTAACTTCTGTGTGGCGTGATTTTGATACTGGCGGCCAGTTACCTAGTTGCGGCTTGATAACGTGCAGTTTATTTTGTGTGTGCCTATCCCATGTGCTCTGCCAAAAGGCCCTGAGCTTTCTTTTGGAGGAATGGTTTAAGTCTATTGGAGGGATAGCTACAGATGTATTGGGACTGTTTTCGTGGGCGGATGCTGCTAGCTGGTCCGCCAACACGTTGCCTTGTATCTCGCGGTGCCCTGGCACCCAGCACACTACGACGTGTTGTTTAAGTGAGTAGATCGTGCATAAAATAGAGTAGAGCGAGACAAGGACCGGATTTGTGTGTTTTGTCATAGTTTTTAAAGCTTTCACTACACTTAATGAATCCGTGTATATCACTGCCTTTTGTAGTTTTAATTGTTTTATGTGTTTAACTGCCGCAAGTATCGCGTAGGCTTCTGCCGTGAAGATACTGGAATCAGGGTGCAGAATACCGGAATCGGAAAAGGATGGATCAACGGCTGCGTACGACACAGAAGTGTTAGACTTTGAGGCATCTGTAAAGAACTCAGGGTGTGGGTACTTGTATTGTAATTCAAGGAAGTGTGTACGGATATGTGCAAGTGGCGCATGCTTGGTAACTTCGACGAAAGAAACATCGCAATCTATAAGCTGCCACTGCCACGGCGGGAGATAGGCAGCGGGAGCCATTAGACAGTGTTCGAGAAGTGGCACACCTATTTCTTCAGCTAGGCTCCTCACACGAAGTGAGTACGGCTGTCTCATCGAAGGACGGTTGTGAAAAAGTTCAGAAGCAGACAACTCATTGATTGTAGTGTGTGAGGGGTGTTCGTTGTTTGCGTTCACCTTCAGGAAATATACAAAAGATAGGTAAGATCTCTGGAGGTGTAGCGACCACTCGTTCGATTCGACGTAGAGGCTTTCGACGGGGCTGGTGCGAAAGGCGCCCGTAGGTAGCCGAATGCCTAGATGGTGGACAGGGTCAAGCATTTTTAGGGCGCTTGGTGTCGCAGACTGGTAGATTATTGCCCCGTAGTCTAGGCGAGTGCGTATGAGGCTTTTATGCAAATTTATCAGACATTTCCTGTCACTGCCCCACGCAGTGCGTGACAATACTTTTAGAACATTCATTGTTTTTACGCACTTGTGTTTTATGTACTTGATGTGTGTTATAAAGGAGAGTTTCGTGTCTAGGATAAGCCCTAGGAACTTGTGCTCCGTTTTTACCGACAGACGCTGTCCATGTAGGCCAATGTCTGGATCGGGATGGAGGCCTCTCTTTCGGGAGAATAAGACGCAAGTACTTTTTTGTGCACTCAGTGTAAAGCCATTTTCGTCTGCCCATCTAGAGATCTTGTTTAAACCTAGCTGGACCTGCCGCTCACACATCGAGAGGTTGCACGATTTAAAGCCGACCTGTACATCATCGACATATGTGCCATAAAACATATTCCGTGGGATGCAAAGACGCAAGGAATTCATTTTGATTATAAAGAGTGTACAGCTAAGTACACCACCCTGTGGCACTCTCGGTTTCTTGAAGGAATGGTCTTGATAGAACATTTCCTACTCGGACACGGAACGTACGATCCGACAAATAGCTCTCTATTATATCTAGCATTCTACCACGTACACCAAGGTGGGACAGGTCTCTTAGTATTCCGAAGCGCCATGTTGTGTCGTAAGCCTTTTCCATATCGAGGAACACAGAAAGAAAGAACTGCTTGTGGGCGAATGCGTCACGGATTTGTGCCTCGATACGTAACAGGTGGTCGGTGGTGGATCTACCCTCGCGAAATCCGCACTGGTTACGGGTCAAGTAGATTGTTTGTTTCCAGGAAATGCATAAGTCGGCGGTTTATCATCTTTTCGAAAAGTTTACACAGGCAGCTTGTAAGTGCGATGGGCCTGTAACTCGCAACGGAGGATGGATCCTTGCCCTGTTTAAGAATGGGAACGACGATCGCCTCTTTCCAAGACGAGGGGATCTCGCCGGAAAACCAGATGGCATTGTACAAGGAAAGTAAGGTTTTTTGCGTTTCGGCAGGTAGGTTTTTCAGCATGTCATATACCACACGGTCGGAGCCTGGGCGGAACTACTGCAGCAGGTTAGCGATGCCTGCAGCTCAGCTAAGGAGAAAGCTCTGTTGTAACGCATCGTGTTTGTGGATTTGCGCTCTAATTTCTGTTTTTCTATTGTTGTCTTGTAGCGTTGGAAAGCCTCGGAATAGTGCGACGAGCTGGACACTTGTTCGAAATGTGCGCCTAGAAAGTTTGCTTGGCCTTCTAAGCTGTCGCCTTGTGTGTTTACTAGAGGCAGTGAATGTGTTTGTCGTCCTTCTACCCTACTAATCATGTTCCAGAGTTTGCCTTCTTGTGTGTATGAATTGATGCCTGATAGAAATTTTGCCAACTCTCTCTTCTAGCCTGTCGGCGCGTTCTCCTGCCTTGAGACTTGATAATCTTAAAATTTGTAAGGTTCTCCGCTGTCGGGGAGTCGCGAAGCAAATTCCATGCTTTGTTTTGTTTCTTACGCGCATTTCTGCAATCACTGTTCCACCATGGAACTCGTCGTTTTCCAGAGTATCCACTTGATTGTGGAATACATTTGGTTGCGGCATCAATCAGAAATGATGTAAAGTATTCTACAGCTGCGTCTATGCTTAAGGAAGACATGTCCGTCCAACTTAACAGTGTAACATTCCGAAACTGTTCCCAATCGGCCTTCTTAATCTGCCATTTTGGAACCTGAGGGGGACATTCATTTGTAATTGGTGTGTTCAGAAGTATTGGAAAATGGTCACTTCCGTAGGGATTATTGATAACTTTCCATTTAATTAGGGGCTGAAGAGATGGAGACGCTATGTTGAGATCTATGGACGAGTATGTTCTGTTTGCAAGGCAATAATATGTTGGTTGTTTTTTATTCAAGAGACATGCGCCAGAAGAGAAAAGGAACTGTTCAATCAGACGACCTCGCGCATCGCAGCGAGAGTCACCCCATAGACTGTTGTGTGCATTCAAGTCTCCAAGGACCAGAAATGGTTCTGGAAGTTGGTCTATTAAGGACTCGAATTCATATTTTTGGAGCTGGCACTGCGGGGGTATGTAAAGTGAGCAGATCGTGATCAGTTTGTTGAATAGGACGGCTCGAACAGCCACTGCCTCAAGGGATGTTTGGAGTGGTAAGTGGGTACATGCAATTCCTTGGTTAACTATAACGGCTACGCCACCAGATGACGCCACAGCATCATCCCGGTCCTTTCGGAATATGACATATTGCCGTAGAAAATTCGTGTTTTTGGATTTTAAATGTGTTTCTTGCACACACAGCACTTTTGGTGAGTGTTCATGTAGCAGCTCTTGGATATCGTCGAGGTTTCTTCGTAGACCTCTGACGTTCCATTGTATAATTTGTGTATCCATTTTGAGTGTAAGTTAGTGCTGTGTGTACTGAAAGAACTATTACCTTAGGTCACAGAGCCCTTTCCAGGCCCTGTGATGCGGGGCTTTTTCTTTTTGGCGCGCTCCAACGAGCCGCGCCGCTCCTTCGGCGCCTGAGACGCCGTTGGGCTTGCCGTTGTGTCCATCACCTCGGCAGAGGCGCTGGATGCCCGGTCGCGGCTCACGTGGACGGGTGTCAGTGTTTTGGGGCTTTCTGCCTGAACAGAAGGCCCTGGGCCTGCAGATCCGGAGGCCTGCATGCCCTTTGGTTGCGGAGCAGTACGGGCTGCTTCCGCTGAGGGGGCAGTTGGCGCTACCGTCCGTCCACTGTGCGTGGTACGTGCGGCCGCCGCGAACCTTTGTGACACTGCCCCCTTGCGTGCCACGTCCGCGAATGAAGTTCCCTGTGGAAAAGAAAGGCGTTTTCGCGCCTCCCTAAAGGAGATGTTTTCCGTTACCTTGAGTGTTATTATTTCTTTTTCTTTTTTCCATGCGGGACAACTACGAGAGTAGGCTGCGTGCCCACCTTCGCAGTTTGCACAACGGGTAACTTCTACACAGTCGTGTGCAGGGTGATCGTGCGAACTACATTTGGCGCAGGTTTGACGGCCGCGGCAGCTCTGAGAGCCGTGACCGAAACGCTGGCACTTAAAGCAACGCCGCGGGTTTGGGATGTAAGGTCTGACCTTAAGCTTCAGGTAGCCTGTTTCAAGATATTCTGGAAGGGTACTTGTGGAAAATGTTATAATCAGGTGTTTTGTCGGGATTTCTTTGTCGTCACGTCTGATTTTAATTCGCTGTACGTGCGTTACATGATGTTCATTCCAGCCCTCAAGGAGCTCACTCTCAGTCAAGTCCAACAGGTCTTGGTCAGATACTACACCTCGGGAACTGTTGAGGGATCGGTGTGGTGTAATAGAGACAGGGGTGCTTCCAAAAGAGGCAAGTTTTGAAAGTTTTTCATACTGGGTCTTACTTTGAACTTCTAGCAAAAGGTCCCCACTAGCCATTCTTGTAGCCTTATAGCCTTGACCGAGTGTGTCGGTGAGGCATTTCGATACAAGAAAAGGAGAGATCGTTCTTGCGTTCTTTTCTAGTGTTTCGCAGTGGATTACGTGGAACCGTGGAAAATTTTCTGTGGGTTTGAACAAGGCATTGAAAGTCTCTTCGGTGCGCCCTCTCTTAGTGAGACGGCGATCATTGAGTGGAGGAAATGAGGTTGAGGCCATAGATTATGTATAGTTTCGGCAGCCATGCCAGCCGCCCACCATGGAGCCCAACATGGGGACGCGACAACACTTATATTGCTATAAAGTATGTCTACGCCAGCTGTACACAGCTACTATAACCAAATATAATGTGCCCAAGAGAGGGCACATACACAAGGTTAACCCTTGCCGCCAGGAAGACTGGAAGTAATAGAAGAGAAGAGTAGACAGGAAAGATGTAAAGTGAGAGAGAAAGACGAAGATGAGGGGAGAGAGAGACAGGGAAAAGGCGACTGCCGATTTCCCCTGGGTGGGTCAGCCCAGGGGTGCCGTCTACGTGAAGCCGGGGCCAAAGGGGTGTGTTGCCTCTGCCGGGGGGCCTTAAAGGTCCAATCACCCAGCGTCGGCTCAACCCCCAGGATCCCCTTTTCCCCGGACACGGCAAAGCCACGCACGGCTAGGCGTGGGAGGGGTCGAAACCCCCCGTTAGCTCGGGTCCGTGGTGTCGCTACACACCAAACGCCTGCTTGCGCAGACGCCCCTGCGGGAAGGAACACAGAACTTGCAGTGAGCTTTGAGCTGATGGAGTTGTCATTCTGTTGAGGAGAGCGCGTGTCGCGCTTGTCAGAACTCTAAACGCAGCGAAGACCTGCAGGTTAACACAGAGGAGGTTCTTAGGACTTGCAAGAGAACCTGTGCCCAGAACAACCACATACAATCCCACTTCCACCGGAGCTCAAACCGGAGTGTTAACGAGATAAACATAACAAGGGAGAACGAATACATAGCTGTACAAAACGTATTATAGAAGAAGATCTCTCGGCAGCTTCGTCCTGTGCGGTCTTGCCATCCAAGCCTTCTGTAAATAAACCCCAAACCCTTACTGTGGGCGTAACAGAGTGGTGGAGGTGCTGGGTAAGACAACCAACAACGGAACCGCTACCCCTCGGACTTCGCCGAAGCCGTCGCCTCGCCGGCCTGCCTCCTTCCATGCCCATCATGCCTGACGACACAGACACTCGGGAACCAGCCCCCAGCAGTTCTTGGCCGCATCACAAAGAGCCACGACCCTTCTCCGGCAAGGCTAACGAAGACGTGGACGCATGGCTCAAGCACTACAAGCGGGTAAGCCACTACAACAAATGGGATGCTGCCTCCCAGCTATCTCACGTGGTTTTTTACCTGACCGATGTTGCTCTCGTCTTTTACGAGAACCATGAGCACCTATTGACGACATGGGACCGCTTTGTGGAGGAGATAACGAAATGTTTCAGCAACACAGCTGCGAAAAAGAAACTTGCTGAGCAGACTCTTGCACAAAGGGCTCAGTTACCCGGAGAGACATGCACAATGTATACAGAGGAGATTTTGAGGCTCTGTAGGCAAGCGGATGCCAGCATGTCCGAAGAAGACAAGGTGGGACATTTGCTGAAGGGCATTGCAGAAGATGTGTACAACTTTCTCATAAGCAAAGAAAGCCTAACTTCAGTGTCAGATGTCATTCGCCACTGTCGGACGTTTGAGACATTGAAGCAGCGCAGAATAACGCCGAAGTTTGGTCGTCTCGCCAACGTCACCACCGTGGCCAGTGTAGAATCTACACCAGCTGTTGACCTGGCTACAACCATCCGTCAGATCGTTCGGGAAGAGCTATGCAAACATGAAAGCATGACGCGTGAAGTGGCCGGCACCTCTCGATGCTATTTTCCGCAAGATGTGGCTACCCCGCAGCTTGAGGATTTCCTGAATCCGTCCGTCAACGCAGCGGAGGTTGCGGAATCTCGGCCTATTCATCGCTCAAGCATGACTTACTACCACAGACCAATGTACCCTCAGCGCTTCCGCACCGAACGCCCATACCGCCGACCAACGAACGATTATGTTGAGCGTCGCACTTACGCAAATGAGCATGCCAACGTGCCGGAACACGTCGAAGGGCAGCGACGACTGCGCCCAGCTCCCGTGTGCTACAACTGTGGTGTGACCGGTCACATATCAAGGTACTGCGATCGCTCGCGAATACCACGCTATGAACGGCCGCCACCCTGGACGCAGCAGCCTGGTTTCCCACCTTTTGAGGAACGCTGGACCACCCAACCACGACCCAAGAGCAGCTTTTGGCAGGGACCCTTTCGCAACCATTCTCCTGCCTCCGACCGAAGTGTGACACTACCTCCAGCACCTCGACTGCGCCGGTCTCCGTCGCCCCGTCGCCGCTCCTCGTCACCACATCAGGAAAACTAGACAGCGCGGCCGATGGGGGTGAGGTCGCTGGTGACTTGCTGCAAGAAGAGATACCTCCACCGGTGTTTATGTTTAAGAACAAAGTGCAAGTTTTTGTTGATGGTGTAGATACGATGGCCTTGGTGGACACTGGTGCGACCGTGTCGATCATGAGTGCTGCTTTCAAAGGTCGTTTGGGACGCAAAGTGATGTTTTTGTGGGAGAAAGCGACAACATTCTGTGGCGTGGGTGGCAACTCGCTTTGTCCGATTGGTGTTTGTACCGCGACAGTGTCGCTGAGTGATCAAGTGTTTGCGACAGAATTCACGATTCTTCCACGGAGCACGCACGACATAATTCTGGGTATTGATTTCCTGCGAATGTGTGGGGCCACTGTTGATTGTAGAAATGGCGAGGTGTTCATAAGTGACATTCTTCCTGATGGACTTATGGAGAATTCGGGCAGGGAACACGGTGCGCTCCGAGTCTACGATGATACCGTTGTCCCGGCATTCTGTGCTGTATGCGTTCCCGTAGTTCATTCGCCTATTTACGACAGCGATACCAGCTTCGACGCGATGGTGGAACCTTTCCATTTGAGTTGCATTAAGAAGAACACGTTGGTACCCCCTTGCATAGTCTCAGTGAGGAAAGGGTGTACGGAACTTTGGACCATAAACTGTTCAAATGAACCGGTGCTACTACCAGGGTGACTTAAGCTCGCTTCATTCACAGAATACTCGCCGACAACAGTAGCTGTCCTCAGTAACGTTCGACCTGATGCCCAAGTGAACGCTTGCTCAGACGATCCGAAAATTTCACCTATGGTCGACAAGTCACTGCCTCCTGACAAGCGCCGCATACTTCTAGACGTTCTGCTAAAGTACTTGCCGGTTTTTGATTTTTCACAGAGTGACCATGCGCCTTCGATCCCCGCGTCTCGTACGCGCCACAGGATAAATACAGGAACAGCACAGCCAATCCGACAAAAACCGTACCGAGTATCGCCGTCCGAGCGCAAGATAATAGACGCCTTGGTCATAATAATAATAATATCTGGGGTTTAACGTCCCAAAACCAAGATATGATTATGAGAGACGCCGTAGTGAAGGGCTCCGGAAATTTCGACCACCTGGGGTTCTTTAACGTGCACCTAAATCTAAGCACACGGGCCTCGAACATTTTCGCCTTCATCGAAAATGCAGCCGCCGCAGCCGGGATTCGATCCCGCAACCTTCGGGTCAGCAGTCGAGCGCCATAACCACTAGACCACCGTGGCGGGGCGCCTTGGTCATCCTTGGCCTCACCATAACTACATTGAACCTCTTCAGAAGCCCACGAAAGAAAGAAAGAAAGAAAGAAAGAAAGAAAGAAAGAAAGAAAGAAAGAAAGAAAGAAAGAAAGAAAGAAAGAAAGAAAGAAATGCACATCAACTTCAGGCGATCGTACATGCCGCATGCGTTGCCTGGTCACTTTTACTGACGCCGCTTTCAACAATAAGCAGTATAATTACATGATATCGCGAATATCGAGGCGCTTCTCGATGTATAGTAACGATAGCCGGCCAGAAGGTTTCTTCCTAGTTTTCCTTCTCTTTATAAGCCGTTCGTGTACACGTACCACAAGATGTCAAGCACTCACCGAACATGCCGATACTTGTCGATACACGCGGGCACGGTTATAATGTACCGTCTTCCTCTATGCTTAGTTTTTTTCTTCTTTTTTTTGTTCCGTGTATAGCCCAGGTACACACGCTTCTGTTGCCGCGGCCGAACATCGAGAGTGTCGTCATTCGACTACGCCCTTATCTAAACACTAGACGTGGCGCCACAGTGGCCGGGGAGCCGGTCGACGGCGTCCCATCGTCGGCGTACTGGTGAGATGCGGCAGGCAGCCACGTTCTAAGGATGAAGGTAGAGGGACGCCGTAGATTGTGAGGTCACGTAGAGCGACGCGGTCGCGGTTTGACGGCACGTATACCTGTAGAGGTGCGACGCAACTGCTGAGGCCTCATTCTCATTCGTTTAACATCCAAGTACGCAGGACAACATCACTGTACACCAAGAACGAAATGGCGCTATGCGTGTCTCCAGGAAAACACGAGCTGCAGGTACAGAAAATCCGTAGCGGGCGAGGGACACTAAAAAAAGCTAGGAGAAAAAAAAATTTTGACTGTATTAGCGAGCATAGCTGCGCCGTCTCGCCGTGAACCTGGGTATTTTAACGGTGTTTTACGGGAACTTAAAGTAATGTCTTGTCGGTAAACATAAACTACATTGTATATGATTCACGCACACAAGGTGGCAACGACGTTTACTGAGCAACAATGACGCAAATACGAGAAGGCACTCTCAAATTCGCGCCGAAACACTGACGCACGGCGCCGGAGTTACGATGCGAAGTTAAAGATATCGAGGATAGCTCTAATTACAAGTTGTCACCATGAATTTAACATGAAACACCAAGATTGTCCCTTATCCATTCGCCCAAGATGACTGAAAGGCAACAGTCATCTTCGTTTTCTCTTCTTTTTATTTTCTTCTTCTTCTTCTGTTTCTTTTTGCTTCTAATTCTGTTTCTTTTTAGTCGATTGTATTGATTTCCCTCCCCCTCCACACACACGCACACACACACACACACACACACACACACACACACACACACACACACACACACACACACACACACTTTTCAGTTTTTTTCACCTCCCAGTGTTGCACCGCCTTTGGGAACTGCCCGCCTTTGACGAAGCGACGCTGTCATGGGGTTAAGCTGCCATGTGTCACGATGTGGTCACAAATTTCGTCATTTGTGCCGCCATGATGATGTCACCTCGTCACACCCCGTATGACTCGTCTCGGAATGTCGCATGGCATCATTCGATTTTCGGCGCCATTCGTGATGTCTTCAACGGTCGCCTTTACCGTTTAACGAGGCGAATAAGGCTTTCGCCTAAATAAACTTGTGAACGAATACCTTGCGAGACTAAACGGATTAGTTAATACCCATTAGTGTTCCGTTAAAACGAGCGCACTGCACACACCTGACAAAGAACATTACGGAGAAGCAGCTCACGGGATCCGGACCGGATGCACTGCACAACTGTCTGCGCCCGTCTTGTGCACGTCGACGTTTAGAGATGATGTGCGCCGCTGAGGAAAAAGAAAGTACAAAGTTGCGGCCAATATTCCTTGACGTATTCATTAACTTTGTTCCAACGGGCAGTAGTATCCTTGCAAATTGTCCGCATCACGCCAAACAATACGCACTGATGATTAAGAAGATTTAATAAATTTTACGACAGATGAGACGAATGAATATGGATAATCCCTTGTAACCGCGGAGCTAACTGTGTGACGCTAGTCGACGTGACACCGAGAAGTTACATATGTGGTGACAGCTTCGTGCATTTTTCCTAGCCTACAGTTTATCATATTCATTCTCTTAACCTTCAACTTTGTTATTTCTTGTGAATGGAGCGAGTGAGGGTGATCGTCATGTCTGCGGCAGATAACACCGTCCCTGAGTTAATCAGTCATACCACGAATGATATACTGACAGAAGGGACAGCTATGCCTACACAAACGCAAAAAGAAAAAAAAGAACTGGTAAAAATATCACCTTTCCTATGGGCCCTTTCTCACGCACAACACGAAAAAATGTTTGCACTTGAAAATGCAGAGCTCGTGGCGTGCGTTTTAATGACCCCCTTTTTTGTTTTTTTTTTTTCTGTTGTTCGTTCTTTCATTATGGATGACGCTATCCGCTGTCAGAAGCTATACAAAAATACATTTTCTAACGAAACAAAACTAATTTTAGAATCAAACGTGTTTTTCGATAAAACCAGTCAGGTCGCTTCACGAAGGTGCCCCTGTCGTGCGCCGTCTCTTCCTAACCTGTCCGCACCGGTCGTATCCGGAATTCCGTAATGTCACCGCCCGTCTTTTCTGACGCGCCTGAAATCCTTCGCTTTAAGCGTTGGGCTTCCAGATTGGAAAGTTCAATTTCGGCTCTCCATAATAACCTGTCCGCGAAGAACGCACGTAGAGTGACGGGCAGATATTACGCAACACGCCGGGCAGCGTCCGTATAAAAACGAATGCAGTGAGGCCGGAGGCCGGAATGCGACAGCTCGCAGCTCGGCATCGCTACGAGCGAGAGACTACGTACTTACGGAATCGTATGCACGAAGTCGGCGAATGCGGCTTTGGAAAACGCACGTTCGCGCTTTGGGATAAACGTTCTTGTCAAAACGGCCGCTGTTGGAGGCTACTTGGTACTGATGACGCACCAGGGCTCGGGAACACAGGCGATATTAACGATGAGATTGGCTGGCTTCTTACGGATTACGCCCTAATGAAACTCGCGATAAGGACTCGAGATGAGTGATTCTGGACCTATATTCACCAACACATCCAGTTGCAGGCGCACGTACGCGTGTGTTTGTGTGTGTGTGAATGTGCGTGCCTGTTTATTTCGTCCCGCATTTGCGTACAACGACTTTGGCGTATTTTTTTTAGCAAACGTGGCAGCCCATTTTCAATAGAAGTAATGCTGTTAAGAAAGGTCACTTTTTATCGGACGCCAAAGGCAACAGAATGGGTCTTTCATGGGTCTTTCGATCAGGTAGAGAAACAGCATTTCATTCATGTAATGCATTCATCAAAGCAAAAGCCTTATATGTTTCATGGGTGAAAATCCCCGCGTAGGGGGCGTCAACACGAATTTTCCATAAGAGAACAAACCAGTAAACGTGCACGTGGGTATACAGGCAAGCGAGCTGCGCGCTCACTTCCATTTTTGCAAAACTGTGAAGCCGAGGCGATGAAGAAGAAGCGTGAGAACATTCACATACCCGATGCCTTGACGCTTCTTGTGTTCATGTATAAATGTGTACTGTTTTGTGATTATTGGCAACTCCACGATGAAAACTACCGTGAAGGAGAATAGGATTGGCCGGAGCCGCACATACGCACCGACATCATCTTTGAACACATCTTTTTTTTTAAATTTTCATCCTCCTGCATGCATACAGTGTTCACTCCTTATTTTCCTACTACTATTTCGGTTCTCCGATGCCGCCTGCAAACAAAAAATAGCAAATCAGACGCTGGTTTGTTAGACTCCATTCGTTGTCTACCCTTGCTGTCTTTTCTCTCTCTCTCTGTTCATACTACTGAAAACGTGCACGCATTAGGCGCAGAATTATCTGCAGATTGCGGAGAGAAATATTAAAAGTAAGAAAGAGCTGCAGAACACATTCCCGTCGAACTTTGCAAAAACATTGTCACCATTCAGGGGCAAAGGATCGCGTCGTATTGCGTTTGATCGCTCAGCGCTCAGACCTTTTCTTTCTCGCGGCCATTCTTTATCGAGGAACAACTTGCGTAACCGGCACAGCAGTGGAAGTGCTGTGTTTCAATCGCTTGTATGGCAAACCGCTTTCATCGAATCGCGCATTTCAGATGCGACTAGCGACAAACTGCGCTGCTCTTTATTGGCCGCAGACATCCTCCTATACATTGAGACAGCCTCACATATTTATTTACTCTTCTGCGATTAATGTAAGAAGGACATACCGACCTGTCGAGCTTATCTCGCACGTAGACGCGAAATGAGTCAGCGACGACATGTATATCTTTGACAGTTCGGGTGCTTTACGACCAAGCGCTGTCATTCGAGTTGCCGCAAATATGTCCCGCAGTGTTTTTATTTCTAAGTGACGAGGAAAGGTTGAGGACGGAAGTTCGTGAGAGGATAGCTGGTCAGATAATATTCCCCTAAACGGTGATACGAGCACCGGTTCTGTTGATGGTCTTCTTAATTTATTTATTTTTGTCTTCTCCACGATTACTTAAGACGCCAATGGGATAAAACATAAGATCAATTTGTATACAGCTACACTAGACTCTATAAAAGAAGGACTGACATTTTTGCCCTTGAATTTCGCACTCAAGGCCGCGACGCTTCGACAGCCGCCTGACGTTACGGATTTCGTAATATGGTGACAAATCTCGTAGTTCTCTGCGTGTTGATATTTGGCCGGTAGAATGTATAAGGGCGCATACACATAGAGTAATCGGGCAGAGGTTGTTTACACCTTTCGAACAGTTAGTGCCCTTGTTGAGCCTTTGTTTTCACACGTAATTTAGTCCACTTGCACACGTAGTCCGCCTCGGTTGCCCAGTGGTCACGGTGCTCGGCTGATAACTCGAAAGTCACTGGTTCGATCCCGGCCGCGGCGGTCACATTTCGATGGAGGCGAAATGCTAGAGACCCTTGTACTTTGCGGTGTCAGTGAACGTTCAAGAAACCCAGATGGTGGAAATTTCCGGCGCCCTTCAATACGCCATGCCTCATAATCATATCGTGGTTTTGGCAAGAAAAAACACAAGATATTATTATTACTTGCACATGTAGTTCTGTCCACTTGCTATGAATGCCTGAACAGCGCCATAAAAACTACCGATGTCTCCCATATACGCGCGTCTCCTATGTGTAAACAAGGACCGCCGTTGGAACAGTTCTTTCGCGCTGCATCTTTGATACTGGCCTGCTGTAGATAACGACCACTCACCACTCTGCTGTGCCTCTCTTCGTTCTCTAACTTGAGAACCAAATAACAAAGTAACGTAACAGCTCGCTATCTATCAACCACCTATGCAACTTAGTGACTTAACGTGTATCTATAGCCCCATACCGCCAGTCTCCTTGCGAAAACATGCCTCATACGCTATATAAACTGCCGCGGTCATCCACGCGGTGACCGCAATGAGGCATCGCAACGCCGCTCTGCCAACGCTGTGTGGCTCGCCACAACCGTGGCAACCGCGGTCACGGCGAGGCGGCAATCGGCTCCCGCCTTTGACCCGCCTCCTCTATTCGGTCCCGTGGCAATTTCCGGCAGCCCATCGAATCACTCTTCTGCTCATTCGTTGCCACCTCCGATCGGCGGCGGGTTCCGCTCGCGCCTCGAACTGGACACGGCTCTTCTTCCAAGTTTTTGTTCGGCGGTGGTTAAGTCATTCTCGCCTGCTTGTGGGCTCACGAGAAAGTCCTAACGAGAGTGGTTATCTTCCACTTTGTGAGGGTATTCAAGTGGAAGAATTTAACACGTTCTTGCTATCATGCATGTGCCACCTTGCGGTCCCCGCAACCGCAGTATAATTATGGAACATCCCACTTACGAGTCGACTAGATGCCCATCTCATTGCCCTTATTGGACTCATATTTTATGACTCCGCTCATAGCTATTCCAGCGGCCATAAATAATAACTACGAAATTGAGGCGTGCTGATGTTTTTTTTTTCTCAGCACGAGACATTCTAAACGTAGTAGATTTGTAATGGCAGCGTTGCGCGCCTTGCGAGTAGCAAATGCTTCCCACGGTGCTGCCTACGTGGCAGGAAGACATAATCTTTGTTTCGTAAGAGGCGGAGGAGTTCGCGGCATACATCGAACATAGTCAGGAAGTCAATTTGATGCAACTGTATTTTCAAGCCCTGTGCAGCACACGAGTTTTCTCGCAAATATTTTTTTTCTTTGCTCCATGAAACACTTTTCGGGCGCCCGACAAACACCAGCGTTAAGCGAAGGGCGAGCGTGTTTGCGGAAATAAGACGGACCTTCACAACTTCTCTTTTTTTCACAACAAACTCTACACTACTCGTATTAGCTCACGCTGGCATTCTCAGCAGCACCTTCACTTTTTCTCACAGTGAATGCAAAAATCACGAAATAAGCCTCCGCGAATGCGCCCCAATCCATCAAAACCACTTTTTGTTCATTTTTTTATCCCTGTTGCTACCTGCGGCAGGCGTCTGAGTCCAGCTCAAAACGAATAGCTTGAATTCCACTCGCACACGTTCGCCGGGAATAGACGGCCATGCAAACACAAATATGCAAATGTAATCATGCAAACGCGCGCACGTGTGCGCGCGCGCATGGCGGTAAAACAAACGAACCAACTGCGCAGTGAAGCGGTCGATGGCTTTGCGAAAATCAATAACGCTATCTGCAACCCAAATTCACTTTTACTTAAGCAATATTTTTTTAAAAGCTTCAGCTGAAACATAAAGTGATGAAGAAAGCTAAGTTGTGCTTCTGCTCCACAGCCATTTTACGCGTATAAATGCATTTGCGTGGTCATTATATTGTTCAGCGTTGCTGTGCTCCAGGCTTGATGATCTTATTGCGCGTTTGTATTAAGTGAATTCTTATAGGCGAACTATATATGTGAAATTTCTTGTTGGATTCAATTAACATAGAACAAAATTGTCAGTGCCGCTTATAGGCGCCACGCTCCTTGACAACGTTATTGCGGGTTTCTTGTATGCGATGCGCGATAAACTATGTATGTTTTAAATGAGTATTCAGTTTACATAAGGATAGAGATATAAACGACAAGAGCCAATGTTGTGTGCAGGCACTAGCTATCATAGCCCTTAAAAAGACGAAACGAAATCATCGGCCGAAAGTGAGACGCTTCGAGTTCTGCAGACGCCAGCAAGACGTCGAAACATTGCTGCTGACGAGGCGGGAGGGAGTCTCAGTGGTCCAAGTAAAATAACGACAGAAAGAAACTGAATTCAATAAAGGAACGGGTCACGAGAGAAAACGTCCGCCGGCGGTCACGGAGAGGGCAGAGGGGCGACGCCCGTTTACACGAGACGAGACAAGACACGAAACTACAAGCGAGACGGAGTAAATGAAAGGGCGTGTCGATGTTGAAAGAAAAGAAAGAGAAATCAGATACCCGGTAAAATCCATCACGCGCTGTCCTGCTCCCCCGCAGCGCACAAGTCAAGACTCGTTATGTTCTCTCCGACGTGTTTCGCTTAAAGAGAACACGTTTCTCGTTTTGTGTAACAGGAACAAGCCTGTCAGCTGATATAGGCGAACGCGGGTGGACTGTGTACGGTATTTGTGTTTCTTTGTGCAAAAATTTGTACGTTTCCTCGCATCTTCAAGATGAGCGCTTTGTATATTACAACAGGAAATTTTACGTATCACGAACACCGTGCGACGGGAGTCCTCCTGCGTGGCACGAGAAAAGAAAAATTTAGAGAAACGGAGCAGTAGGAGAATAGGGGAGGAAAGTTCGTAGATAATAAATCATAGTCAACTTAGCTTACTTTGAAAGCACGTGTAATGCGTAAAAGGATAGCAATTAATGCTAACCGGAAAATAAATATGCGACTCCGCTTATACAATTGCATTGTTCACAGAGACGCTACGGCAACGGAACAAATGTCATAATTTCATTCGAAAACTTTTTTATAGATTTGCGAGAAGTGCTAGAAAAAGTACAAAACGAAGCACGCTACACGGTCACAGGATTATTTAACACGTAAATATCGGTAAAACAGTGAAATATATGCATGGTGGGAAAAGTGTAAAAGTCGCGTGAAAAGTTCATCTAGGAACGAGGAAAAAGCGTCACAAGCGTGCACGGATTGAGCGTAACGGTTAGGCCTGCTTTGACGTAATCAATTTTAGTTATTTATGAGTGTCTGTCCGGGTCCCTTTGTCGTCAAAACGACTCGTTATCGAGCATGTTGTTTATTGATTTACGACATCTGGTTGATAATTGCTATGTTGTCTTGTTGTCTATGCTTGATATCTCTCTTGCATGGGCAATAATAGCCGCACAAGAATTTTGTTCGCTTAGGTATTATTACATGCCGTAAGCAAACCAAGTTCTGCAACGTCTTCCATTCAATATGCTTTGGAACAGGATATTTTCGTTGCATGATGATTAGTGGGGTTTTGTGGCGCAAGGGCCATGGGTGGCCAAAGAGCGCCATGTCTATTATGTGGTGTTAGCGATGACCAATGATTACGATGACCGGGTGTATTGTGGCTGTATAGAGGCCTAAAATCACGTGCTTTAAAGAAGCGTAAAAGATGTGTATATAGTATAAAATTATGGCAGTGATAAGTGGTGTGATCTATGGGTGTGGGATAAATGACGATCGAGCATGGTATTTACAAGTGGGAGGCGGGATGACAGCACGAATGCCTCCTCAAGGCCTTTGCGCTCAAAGGCCGGGAGGCAGGTGCTTCCTTTGATAGAGTTACCGCAGCAGCAGCCTCAATCATGAGGCCGCGCTACGGAGCGCCTGGAAAAATAACGTTGAAGTTATGGACATCTTTTAAAAATTCGAAAAGGGACTGATATTTAAAAAGTGGTTCTCTGCCAATGAACATATCGGGATGAAGTGGGAACTGCACGTATATTGATGAAAAATGCTTTTTTTCTGAGAGCGTCTAGTTCCGTGCATTGCAGTAGGATGTGGAGTACAGTTAGTGGATCGCCACAGTGCTCACACAGAGGTGGATCGCCTCCGGACAAAAGATATGAATGTGTACTATGTGTGTGGCCTATCCTCAGTCTGCAAAGTGTAACTTCTGTGTAGCGTGATTTCGATACCGGCGGCCAATTACCTAGTTGCGGCTTGACAAGATGCAGTTTATTTTGTGTGTTCCTATCCCATGTGCTCTGCCAAAAGGCCCTGATCTTTCTTTTGGGGAATGGTTTTAAGTCTAGTGGAGGGATAGCTACAGACGTATTGGGACTGTTTTCTTGGGCGGATACTGCTAGCTGATCCGCCAACACGTTGCCTTGTATCTCGCGGTGCCCTGGCACCCAGCACACTACGACATGTTGTTTAAGAGAGTAGATCGTGCATAAAATAGAGTAGAGCGAGACAAGGACCGGATTTGTGTGTTTTGTCATAGTTTTTAAAGCTTTCACTACGCTTAATGAATCCGTGTATATCACTGCCTTTTGTAGTTTTAATTGTTTTATGTGTTTAACTGCCGCAAGTATCGCGTAGGCTTCTGCCGTGAAGATACTGGAATCAGGGTGCAGAATACCAGAATCGGAAAAGGATGGACCAACGGCTGCGTACGACACAGAAGTGTTAGACTTTGAGGCATCTGTAAAGAATTCAGGGTGTGGGTACTTGTATTGTAATTCAAGGAAGTATGTACGGATATGTGCAAGTGGCGCATGCTTGGTAACTTCGACGAAAGAAAGATCGCACTCTATAAGCTGCCACTGCCACGGCGGGAGATAGGCAGCGGGAGCCATTAGACAGTGTTCGAGAAGTGGCACACCCATTTCTTCAGCTGGGCTCCTCACACGAAGTGAGTACGGCTGTCTCATCGAAGGACGGTTGTGAAAAAGTTCAGAAGCAGACAACTCATTGATTGTAGTATGAGAGGGGTGTTCGTTGTTTGCGTTCACTTTGAGGAAATATACAAAAGATAGGTAAGTTCTCTGTAGGTGTAGCGACCACTCATTCGATTCAACGTATAGGCTTTCCACGGGGCTAGTACGGAAAGCGCCCGTAGAAACACGAATGCCCAAATGGTGGACTGCGTCAAGCATCTTCAAGGCACTTGGCGTCGCAGAATGATAGATTATCGCCCCGTAATCTAGGCGTGTGCGTACAAGGCTTTTATAAAGGTTTATCAGACACTTCCTGTCACTACCCCACTTAGTGCGTGACAACACTTTTAGAATGTTCATAGTTTTTATGCACTTGTTTTTTATGTATTTAATGTGTGGTATAAACGTAAGTTTTGTGTCTAGAATTAGCCCTAGGAACTTGTGCTCTGTTTTTACCGACAGACGCTTACCATGTAGGTCAATGTCTGGATCGGGATGGAGGCCTCTCTTTCTGGAGAATAGGACGCAAGTGCTTTTTTGTGCATTAAGTGTAAACCCATTCTCGTCTGCCCATTTAGAGACCTTGTTCAAGCCCAGCTGGACCTGCCGCTCACACATTGAAAGGTTGCACGATTTATAACCGATCTGCACGTCGTCCACATATGTGCAATAAAACATGTTCCGTGGAATGCACAGACGTAGCGAATTCATTTTTATAATAAAAAGTGTGCAATTCAGGACACCACCTTGCGGCACTCCAGTTTCCTGGACAAATATTCGGGACAAGACATTACCCACTCGAACACGGAACGTGCGATTGGACAAATAGCTTTCGATTATGGTCAGCATCTCTCCTCGGACACCTAAGTGTGAGAGGTCTCGCAGTATGCCAAAGCGCCACGTGGTGTCGTAAGCCTTTTCCATATCGAGGAACACCGAAAGAAAGAATTGCTTGTGGACAAAAGCGTCGCGAATTTGTGCCTCGATACGGATAAGGTGGTCAGAGGTAGATCTACCCTCTCGAAAACCGCACTGGTATGGGTCAAGTGATTTGTTTACTTCGAGGAAATGTATAAGTCGGCGGTTTATCATCTTTTCAAAAAGTTTACACAGGCAGCTTGTTAGTGCAATGGGCCTGTAGCTCGCAACGGAGGATGGGTCCTTGCCCTGTTTTAGAATAGGAATAATAATGGCTTCTTTCCAGGCCGAGGGGATCTCGCCGGAAGACCAAACAGCATTATACAGTGAAAGGAGGGTTTTTTGAGTTTCAGATGGCAGGTGTTTCAACATTTCATATACAACACGGTCGGAGCCTGGGGCAGAATTATTGCAACAGTTAAGCGATGCTTGTAGCTCAGCAATGCAGAAAGGTTCATTGTATGCTTCGTTTGTGGACTTGCGCTCTAATTTCTGTTTTTCGATTCTTGTTTTGTGTCTTTGGAAAGCTTCACTATAGTGCGACGAGCTCGACACCTGTTCGAAGTGTGAACCTAGGAAGTTCGCCTGGTCTTCCAAGCTGTCGCCTTGTGTGTTTACTAGAGGAAGTGAATGTGCTTGTCGGCCTGCTACCCTGCTAACCATGTTCCAGACTTTGGCCTCCTGTGTATATGAATTAATACCCGATAAAAATTTCTGCCAACTTTCCCTTCTTGCCTGTCGGCGTGTTCTCCTGCCTTGGGACTTAATATTCTTAAAACTGTCCAGATTTTCGGCTGTGGGAGATTCCCGAAGCAGCCTCCATGCTTTATTTTGTTTTTTGCGCGCATTTCTACACTCAGTGTTCCACCACGGCACACGTCTTTTCCCGGGCAGTCCAGATGTTTGTGGGATACACTTATTTGCTACATCAATCAAAAAAGCAGTAAAGTATTCTACAGCTTCCTCCATGCTTAAAGCACACATGTCGGTCCAACTTAAGAGAGCCATTTTACGAAACTGTTCCCAATCGGCTTTGTCAATTTGCCATTTGGGAACCTGTGGAGGACATTCATTAGCTATGGGTGTGCTCAGAACTATAGGAAAGTGATCACTTCCATAGGGATTATTAATGACCTTCCATGTTAGTAGGGGCAGAAGTGATGGAGATGTGATGCTGAGGTCTATAGACGAGTACGTATTGTTGGCAAGGCTATAATATGTTGGCTCTTTTTGATTCAAGAGACATGCGCCGGAAGAGAAGAGGAACTGTTCAATTAGACGTCCTCGAGCATCGCAGCGAGAGTCACCCCATAGACCACTATGTGCATTGAAGTCCCCAAGGACCAGATACGGTTCCGGAAGTTCATCCATTAAGGACTGGAATTCATGTTTATTCAGTGGGTGATGCGGAGGTATATAAAGAGAGCAAATGGTGACGAGTTTGTTCAGAAGAACCACTCGAACAGCCACTGCCTCCAGGGACGATTGGAGTGGTAAATGTGTGCACGCTACTCCTTGATTAACTATAACAGCTACACCACCGGATGACGCCACGGCGTCATCCCGGTCCTTTCGGAAAATAATGTGACTGCGTAGAAAGTTGGTGTGTTTTGATTTTAAGTGTGTTTCTTGTACACACAGCACTTTTGGTGAGTGTTCGTGTAAGAGTTCTTGGATATCGTCGAGGTTTCTTAGCAGTCCTCTGACGTTCCACTGTGGAATTTGTATGTCCATTTTAATGTATGTGGTATGGTGCTGTGTGTACAAAAAGTGCTTCGTTAAGTTACAGGGCCCTTTCTAGGCCCCGTAATGCGTGTTTTTTTCTTTTTTGGCGTGCTCCAAGGAGTTGCGCCGTTCCTTCGGCGTCTGAGACGCCGGAGTCGTGCTGTTTGTGTCCATCACCTCTTCGGAGGTGGTGGATGGTGCCTGCACAGCAGGCACGTTCGCGGCGGCTTCGGGCCTGACTGCGCTTGCAGCGGCCTTGGGTCCGGCAGGCTCGGGAGTCTGCTGGCCCTCTTTGGGAGGGGGCGGAGCAGCACAGGCTACTCCAGCCGGGGGCGCTGATGGCGCGACCGCAGTCACACTCCGTGTGACTCTTGCGGGCGCTGGAAGATGTGGCGTGGCGCCCCGGCGCGACACACCGGCGTAGGAGGGACTAGACTGGTTGTGGAGGGAGAAACGTTTGCGAGCCTCTTGGAACGATAGGTTGAATTTGACCTTCAGTTCTATTATTTCTTTCTCTTTCTTCCACGAGGGGCATGATCGTGAGTAGGCTGGGTGGTCCCCTTCACAGTTCGCACAACGAGCTGCAGAGGTGCAGCTCTCAGACAAGTGCTCCTTGGATGCACATTTTGCACATGTGGCGCGCCCTCTGCAGCTTTGCGACCCATGTCCAAAGCGCTGACACTTGAAACAACGACGGGGATTCGGAATATATGGTCGGACACGAAGCTTACAATAGCCGGTTTCAATGGAGTCTGGCAGGTTGCTATTTCCAAATGTAATAATAATGTGCTTTGTTGGGATCTGTTTATCATCTCCCCTTATTGTTATTCTTTGTACTTTGACTACGTTTTGGTCCTGCCAACCTTCCAGCAGTTCACTTTCGGATAGTTCGAGGAGGTCGTCATCAGAGATCACACCGCGCACCGTATTCATCGACCTGTGCGGGCCCACTGACACTGGTATGTCCCCAAATGCTGTGAGTTTCGATAGATTGTCATACTGTGTCTTGTCGCGAAGTTCGAGGAGGAGATCACCGCTTCCCATTTTTGTTACCTTGTAACCTGGGCCGATTGCTTCCGTGAGAGTTTTGGACACAAGAAAAGGTGAGATTGCTCGGATTGCCTTGTTTTCATTCTGACTGTGGACTACATGGTACTTCGGAAAGATCTGTTTGGGTTGTTGAAAAGAAAAGTTCTCATCGGTGCGCCACCTTTTCAGGCGGCGATCAGGGAGTGCGGGAAAAGGGTTATCCATATGAGAAATTTGAAGTTCGGCGGCGATGGTGACCACCCACCACCGAGCCCAACGAGGGGACGCTTCAAGGTAGAACACTTGAAGACGCCAGCCATACATCGCCGCTATAACCAAATATAACTACCCAAGATTGAGTAACTACACAAGGTTAACCCTTGCCGCCAGGAAGACTGGAAGTAAATAGAAGAGAAGAGTAGACAGGAAAGATGTAAAGTGAGAGAGAAAGACGAAGATGAGGGGAGAGAGAGACAATATTTTCGTTGCATTGAACTTAAATGAGCTCCTGTAACTGATGGTGACGATCCTTTCCTGAGTGATTTCAACATTCATTGATGGCTGAACACAAATGTGATGCCGGGATAAAAGTAAGTGAGCATCGCATGGCGAGAGAGTGAACGGCGGAAATCTAATAGTTAATAATGATGCAGTAAGTCAAACAGCAGAAGCGTGGCTGGCTGCTCCTTCCCGAATCCGTGGCAGTGGAGGCAGTAGTATCTTCTTGGCACATTCATTAATTGTGCATCACGCATACAATAACGCAACCTTTTTTCGGTGAATAAGCTCCTTGCAAAGACGCGTTCACTGTGCATGCTGAGAGGGAGAAGTAGTGTTCCTGTTTTAAATGAGCGCAATAATTTGATCCCTGTCTTATAATAACGTAATAAATGTGGCAACTACTACTGGAACTTTGTTTTAGACAGTTCAGAGAACTTGTGTGATTTACATGTAGAGTGCAAATTCAAACGCTATAGAGGACGCGCATAACAGCTGGCACATTTTCGTGCTACCGGTGAAAGCTGGGTGCTTCTATAGAGGTCAGATGCTGTATATATCGGTATCATCGGTATATTATGCGGCATTAAATCTCCCTCTGGCACTGAACACCGTAGTGAGACTGCGTGGCATAGCCAGCGCTCACAGGTGCGCAAAAAAGAGAGAGAAATCGCAAGCTACGTTCACTTCCGCGTTTAAATTGCTGAGCACTGCACATACATCACAAGACAGCACGATTTTTGTTATCTTAGTGGAACAAAACGTTGCTGAATAGCTAAAAATTCATGTTGCCGAAGTTTTTACATGATTTTTGACACGGCAGTAGATGTTTGCGCACAAACATCTACTGCCGAACAACAGCTATAGTGCATTTATAGTCAACGACGAAATCGCATACAAATCAAAATAACACCACGACGTGAAAAACTCAGACTAAGTTTTCTTAGCGAGGATCCCTCGCGTATTGTTTTCTTGTTCAAGTGAAATAAATTGAACGAGGTTTACTTCCGAGTACAAAACAAGCGTTGAATCAGGCATTTAAAAACCCACGCTCATAAACCGATGAGGTGTTGCATGCAAATCCTCGTATAACAAAGAAACCGCTACAGGTGCCAGTGATGCCCACAAAATTTTTTTGTACATAGTGCCGCCCTCAGGCGCTGAGTTTCAACAAGCATAAACACTTTAATGAACCATTCGATACATCACTATATTTGAGAAGGACCAGTGAGGTACAGCTGTTGTGGTGGAGAGCTGCAGACCTTGTGTACTTGGGTCCGCCTCCTCTGCGGCGAATGTTTCGCTCTGTATGGCTGTCATCCAAGCCTCTTCTCCGCAGGCGAAAGCAGGATAAGTTGATACACACGGCAAACGCTTCCCTCGACCCCCAATCGATGTCGAACACATCTCGACGACACCGCACTATATCTCAACGCTCCTTCTCGTCGCAATCTTCACAAGGCAGGCTTTCTCCCACCGAGGAGCTCGACGACGCAAGGAGCTACGAGATTTCGCCATAACGGTCATGGACGTAAAGCATATAAAACCGAGCGCAAGAAACCGTCCCCGCTTCTTCAGTGCAGGAAAAATAAAGGAAAAATGCTAGACGAGCCGGTCACCGCACAGCAGGACAGTTTAAGCTCCAGAAAAGCAACAACGACGCGGTTGTGCCGCAGCGGCAGCGCCTATAGCGCACCGAGCGAACGCAGCGATTTCGGTCCGAGGGTCGCTGCCGAGATCGTGACCAATCTGTGGCGCGTGTTCCTTTGAAGCCCCCCACCCGCGGTCGTTCTTTGCTGTGCGTCACGCTGTGCACCGGTCGTCACCTTCATGCCAGAAAATTCCTGATCTGCGCACCCGTTCTCTCTTTTTCTTCCCCTCCACGCTTCTAGCGTAACAGTGGACGTGCAGGAAGACAGGAAGACAGCAGCACCCCCCCCCCTCACACCATTAGGCATAAACGCACCGTGTGTAAACGCACACTCGACGCAAATCAAATCAAATCAAATCAAGTCTTTATTTCCATCGTGTATCTTACAGATGGAGGACAACGAAAAAAAAATTGCCTATTCGCATCTTGACTTGTCCCTAGCCCGTAATGTATGGCGTGTGGCCAACAGCAAAGAAAAACCGTCAATTAACAAGCGAAAACATATGATTAGTGCAGAATAAAAGTAATACACAACAGGCTGAAAAAAAAGCATAGAAAATATACAACTTCAGGATGAACTAGAGTTTTACAATTTTAGAAAATGCTAGAGAGTTTTAAAATTGGGGACCGCAGAAATGTGCGAGCCGCCAGGACGTCTGCGCAGAACGCAAGCCACTCTTGTATTCTTGCGCTCGCGTTTTCTCAAGACCCTGCAGCGCCTTCTTTTGGGTGTTGAACAAAACCGGATAGCGCGCGACCTCAAGAGAAGAAAATAAAGACGGCGCTTGGCAGTGGAACGTGAAGCCATGGCTCGCGTTCCTTGCTGGCGTCGATTCTGGCCACTAAAATAAAACTTCATTTGTGTCTAGTTGGTATACATTTCTGAGGCTAAAATTACACTGCAAGCGCACTTCGTTGCCCTTCTTACTTCTTCTTTACTTCTTTGTACCTGCACCCACTTGATATGATTTCATCTCTTTCCGTATCTACTACATTATCATCCTTGTTACACGTTTTCGTTTAGAGCTATTGTTGTGTGTACAGATGCGGTAAGGTTGCCTTTGGCTTACATATGCATTGGCGTATGAAAGAATAAAGCAGTTGTTAGCGCTTGTGTCGTACGTTTCTTTTCTTCGTGGGTGTCTTGTGCATTTGCGCTGTAATTTTAACCTCAGGACTCCGGTCACGGTGTAACATATATACTGTGATTCTGGTTCAGCCGTCTCGTTTCTTCCCTACTGTGGCATAAGCCTACACCAGACAAAGCGTTCCCACTAGCTCGCGCCAGCACGAGTCACGGCACGCTCTTCTTTTTCTCTGCCGACTCGCCACGAGTGGCGTGGCGCTACAACCGCAGAATGAAAACTAGCGTGGGTAGGCAACGATACGTCGCAAACGCAGCACGGGCAACGTTGCAGCATGGCCCGCGTCTCGCATAATTTTAATGTCGCCACGTGTGGCGCCCGTGCGTTTCATCCAACGCCGCGTGCGTTTGTATTCTGTCGCGAGTATCCTGGAAAACGAATTACCATGGCGTAATCGCCTAAGGAGCGCGCTGCGGAGCGAGGGGTCGTACGTTCGAATCCCCGGTCGAGCACTTAGGAATTCTTTCTTCTGAATTATTTCCATTTGCGGCTTTTATTTATATATACCTACATATACATATACGGGACATGACGGCGACGGCAAAAATCCGCCGAGAGTATCCATATTTCGCTACCGCAATAATAAAACTATCGATAGTGCTGTGAATAATTATGCTGTTGTTGGCCAACGTTAGTTCACTTAATTTATGATTATGTTTTTGGCGAAAGAAGTAAATTTTCCGCTGGCAAAATGTCAAAATATATCCATCAATATATTCGTATTCAAAAGTAACCATTTACACGTTGCAGTTAACAAAGTGAGTTCTTGATATGAAAACAGCGAATCTGTTTAGCAAATAGTTCCTTGATAGTCGATCCAGAAAACTATCATCATCATAACGGGTATGTGCCATAGACATTGGGAAAATCCCACTACTCACCTTTGGTCGACTAAAAAAGAAGAGGGCAACAGTTAGCCTAACATATGGCTGCGAAGAAACGGGTATGCGACACAGAAATTGGTTAAATCCCGCTACTCACCACTGGTCTACAAAAATGAAGGCAACAGTTAGCCCAACAAGTGGCTGCGAAGCGACGGCGTCGAGCCGGAGACCCCGAGTACGCACTACGAGATAATACTAGGGAACGAGAAAGGCAATGGCGGCTGCGAGAAGACCTCGAAGCGATGGAAGGCCTACGCCAACGACGACGATCCCGTAGATCTATAAGCGAACGCTTCCTTTGAGCGCGAGTTTCTATCTCCGGAGTTTGAACAATAGTGTCGGGTCTGTGACTGTCTGTGATTTAAGTCGAACCTCTCTGCGCTGAGAATCAACGTAGAAATAACCTAGAATCACCTAGCTAGAGCCTAGCAACAACTAGAAGCAACCTAGAACCTGCATCACCTAGCTAAGGCCTAGAAACAACCTAGAAGGAACCAGATTTGTCTTAAGAGTACTCCAGTATCGTTGTTTCTAGCCTGGCGTGGCTTAGTGCAAGCTTCGCCATTTTTTATTTTGAAACCAGAATATGTAATTTAAATTTGAAGCCGCGAATTTCCGCCACATGTAACGACTTGCTTTCCGCTAAAGCTGAACAGTTCAACTGAATTGTCATATGTTAGCCAAGCATTCTGGTGAAGGAACATAAGGATGTTAACTTTCTTGCCCTTGAGCGAGCTCATCCTGCTCCACCATGTACCACACACTCGGGGAACCAATTTTATGCTGGAATGAGGTCGTGCGGTTGATTTTATGCTATCGATAGTACTATCAAATTGCCTATGGATAGCGCTATCAATAGCTTTTGTACCATCTGTAGTTTGATAGTGGTTCAGCTATATATAGTACCATAATTATTACACACACATAAGTTGCTTAGGAATTTTTTCTGGACTCGCTCAATGGCGTTGCTGCTGGAATTAGGAATGCCATTCCAGATCACAGATGCATACTCTAGTTGAGGAAGACATAGCGCGGTGTACAATTTTCGGAAGGGCACAGGAGAACGGAATTCTCTAGACATTCTGCAAACACAGCCTAGGGTGCGAAGACCCCGCAAAGCAACACGCTTAGCGTGAGCAGAAAAGTGTAAGGTGCTATCAAAAAGAACACCTAGATCATTGATCTCACATACCTTACACAACGACACAGAATTGACAGAATATAAAAATGGCACACTAGATGTTTTTCGAGTGAAACTCATTACCTTGGTTTTTGAAATATTTAGGGAGAGGTTATTGCTCTTGCACCATTCAGAAAAAGAACACAAATCAGATTGCAGCAAGCGACAATCGATAACTGAATGAATTTCCTTAAATATCTTTATGTCATCGGCATACAAAAGGAAAGAACAATTCCGAATGACAGAAGAAACATCATTAACATAAATTAAAAAGAGTAGTGGGCCCAGTACCGACCCTTGAGGAACCCCACTAGTAGCTTTATACAAAGAGGACGTTTGGCCATTAACGGCAACGTAACATAATCTATCAAGAAGATAGCTATGGAGGAGATTCACAATTGAAGAATCAACATCAAAGTGTGCAAGTTTATCCACAAGCAGCGAATGGCTGACAACATCAAAAGCTTTGCTAAGGTCACAGTAAATAGTGTCAACCTGTCCTCTCTGCGAAATAGGCGTGGAGACTTGCATCATGAAACTGGCAAGATTAGTGACAGTTGAGCGGCCAGCGAGAAACCCATGCTGATTCACAATCAATGAATTTTTTACATCAAAAGACAATATTTTGTGAGGAGCAAGCTCAAAGATTTTGGATGCGGCACAAAGAAGGGAAATAGGGCGGTAGTTCGAGACGTCACTTTTACAGCCAGACTTAAACACTGGGAAAACACGAGCAGTTTTCCACATGCTAGGAAACGTTGAAGCATGCACACACTTATTAAATATGGTAGTCAATACTGGGACAAGTATACTGCCATTGGCTTTTAGTATGGCAGAGGGGATGCCATCTGGGCCAGCTGAAAAGGATGGTTTCAAGCGCTTCAAGCGCTTGAAACCATCCATAATAATAATAATAATAATAATAATAATAATAATAATAATAATAATAATAATAATAATAATAATAATAATAATAATAATAATAATGTATGGGGCTTTACGAGGCAAAAGCAGGATACGACAGCGAGGCATACCGTGTAGCGCAGGGCTCCAGAAACTTCGACCACCTGGGGCTCTTTAACTTGCAATGCCCCGCCACGGCGGTTTAGTGGTTATGGAGCTCGACTGCTGATCCGAAGGTCGCGGGATCGAATTTTGGCCGCGGCGGCTTCATTTTCGATGGCGGCGAAAATGTTGGAAGCCCGTGTACTTGGATTCAGGTGCACGATTTAGGTGCAACCCAGGTAGTCGAAACTTCCGGAGCCCTCCACTATGGCGTCTTTCATAATCATATCGTGGTTTTCGCACGTTAAACCCTAGATATTATTATTATCTTTCAAAATAATATCGCGAAGCATACGGGCCTCTAGCAATTCCTGCTCCATCGAAATCGCACCGCCGTGGTCGCAATCGAAACCGCGTCTTTCGGGTCAGCAGCAGAGCACAGTAACCACTGTAGCACTGTGTCTGCCAACCATATGCACAGTGAACTCGAAACAATTTGATCATGTTTCTTCTATTAAGTATAATGAATTTGAGGCAAAATGATAATTTGTTGTCCCCGAAATTATGGTAATACGCTTTTCAACAAGGAATAAGTAACTCCTACAACAGACAACTTTTGCAAGCATGTTACTATTACAAATTGTTATCACCAGCTGATGAACTTCAGTTTCGATATTCCTATCCCCAGATGTGGTAAAAATGCAGTGGTGCTCCACGAAATTAATTGCCTGTTTAGTTATCTCTCTCGCGTAGGCAGCCACGTGTGCTAGAGTGACAGGTAGCACTGCATACTTGCGCATGCGCAGATAAGTTTTCCTGTCTACTTTCTCTTCCGTCGCAGTGCGCTCTTTCAGTTGTTAGTCGGCGTTTGTGTTGCTCTGATGTCTTCGCTCGTGTTCGTGTTTGCACGCCTTTTTTTGTAATGGTGTTCCACGTAATCACATTCCCACAAACCATTCCTGAGGTCCTAGGTACGAATCAAGCATGGGCCTCACTGACAGCCTAAAGTGACCGAAAGCCGTTTTCTTAAGTTATACCGCACGCGATCGTGGGTGTCGGCCCACGACAGCGTGCGGATGAGGAAGGGACGAAGAGATAGATGCGCGAAAACGGGGCTCGCACCACAGGAGGCGCGGGGCCCGCGTCACTCCGCGCTGGGCAGACATGCGCCGGCTTGGCGTGTGGGCGGCTTTTTACGGGTATATATAAAGCCGGCGTGCGCCGCGCACGCGAACGCTCAAATACGCGAGACACGTGGCGCAGCAGTCGGTCATTTGAAGCACGCCAGACACAAGCCGCCATAGTCTGAAGCGCTCAAGACTGCACCGGCTCCTATCCAATGCTTTGCCGGGTGCATTGAAAAGCAAAGCAAAGAAAATAATAAAAAAAAATACTCCCAATATACGGAAAGCTGCCACACCACATTTATCAGCTGGGATCCGTTCCGTATGTTTGTCAGACGACGCCTAGAATTTAAAAAAAACAAGGAATGATTCAAATCTAGAGAAATATACGCACCCTTCACAAACGTTTCTCAGGTGAGGGTTTAAGATGGACAAACGTAGGCATTCCAGCTTGCCGACACCGAATTTGAGGTTTGCTAGTCTTCTTGTTGTCAACCAAATACAGTCGAAACTCGCGATAACGAAATCCCGAGAGAACGAAATTCTCACCGCAACGAAATATTTTCGGAGCACCGGCGAACGCCCATACGAGTCAGTGCATTTCGTAACTCGCGACTACGAAAGATATTCATACCGCAGTCCCTCATTAACGAAATTTTTGAAACACTAGTGTGCAAATAATCTACTCTCGCAACAATAACTACATTCGAAAACTGCTGAAGTGCATTCACGCTACACTTAAATTGTGCAAAACTGTCGCCACAACACACTTGAGAAGCAGCCGCCATCATTGTTTACAAAAAAAGAAGAGATAAAGCTGGCGACAATGGTGAAGATAATGGCTTGCCGAAACACCTGCTCGTTATCGCGGGCTACGTAGCCAAATCCACATTCCTCATAGAGTTTCTTTCGTTGACATGACTCTGTGCTTGGTTTTGTCGCCTTTGCGCGCACATGGTTGCGCGTGTGGAGCCATTTGTGGAGCGTTCGCGGAGCCATTTGTGGAGCGTTCGCTAGGCCGCTTGGTGCAACGTGAACTGTGTGTTGCGATAGCTTCGTCCAATTTCGCTGCCTCCAACGAAACAGCGGAAGTTCATCACGCTGGAAGATAAGGCTGCAATCATTAGTGAGATGGAAAAGGGCAGGGAAAAAATGGACATCGCCGCAGAATTCAGCGTTGCGTGCAGCTTGCTGTCCACGATTCTGCGCTGATCCAGCGGAGCCGGAAGGAGGTTCGCCTGCAGGCGCACTTGACGGTACTGGTGACAGCGCAGTGCCGCCGTCACTGACCAGTGCATGGGGCGAACTTTGTGCCGTGGCAAACGAGATTCCCGATCGAGCGGCATGAAATTGCTGCATGGTAAGGCCCGCCAAGGCAAACTTACTGACTTTTGGAAATAAAATGTGTTTTTTGTAAATTCCATGTCCTTTCTGCCGCATTCTCGCGCCAACGAAATTCCCGCAAGAGCGAAATTTTGTGCTTTCCCCGCCGATTTCGTTATTGCGGGTTTCAACTGTATACACGAGGCAAATGCCATTTCTCTTAGAAAGTATACGTTGTCGTGGCACAAACTATTAACGCGAGAGCGTTAAAGAGCTCGTTTCGCAGAAATTCTGATGTTGGCGTCGGTGTCGCCGTCGTTGGTTGTGAGCGAAAAATCGTCTTGTCCGTGACCGAAAAATCGAGAAAGATGCAAATAAAGTAAATAATAAAAAATGTTTGTTTCGAGTGAGAATCGAACCCAGGCCGTCTACGTGGCAAGCAGGTGTTCTACCACAGTGGCATGCTGTTGCTTAAAACTGCTTCGAAAAAAAAAAAACACTATATGATTATTATGTAGTCGAAGGAGTCTCCTCAACGCATGTAATATTGCGTGGTACAAACGTAGAATCGCGCCAGGCGTCAAAACATGTGAATTGCGAAACGAGTGGGTGTTTTAAAGACCCACCAATTACCAAGCGCTCAGACATATTTAACCATCATCAGCTGCAAAAGCACCAACAAAGTCAGCAGCTGCGTAGGTTCGCGTGTTGCCTTACGGACACGGAGTGGGCCCTTCGCTGATTCGCAGAAGAAAGAAATATGGCGTTGTGGGCACTTAGCAAATAATAATATTAATTTCTGGGGTTTAACGTCCCAAAACCACGATATGATTATCAGAGACGCCGTAGTGGAGGGCTCCGGAAATTTCGACCACCTGGAATTCTTTAACGTGCACCTAAATCTAAGTATACGGGCCTCTAGCATTTTCGCCTCCATTGCGAATGCGGCCGCCAAGGCCGGGATTCGATTCCGGGACCGGCGGGTCAGCAGTCGAGTACCTTAACCGCTAGACCACCGTGGCGGGTGGGCACTTATCAACTGTACTTGCAGTAGGCATTCTTGGATAGCTTTAAACGGCCAACGTTACGAGCACAGTCGTTCGTTTCCTTGCGGCGCGGTTGAGGCACGCACCGCGAACCGAGGCCAGGCTGGCAATTGAGAAGGCGGTGCGCACGGGGCCCGATTACGCTATCACGTTCTACTCTTGAAGGCGAGTGTCAAGCGTCCTCCAAGTTTTTGCTTTCCGGTTATAGGATTCATGACATTTTTCAAAGAGGCCTATTCGTTTAGCTCCTTGTAATGTAGACTTCTGAAAGTCACATTGCACCGAACGAGGTTCCACTGGCATTTCAGTTGCAGCGGCATATATACTACATTGAAACATTGACAACTGCTCTCGCAACCACAATCAGATTAGCACGCATGCCTTCAACCACACTTTGTAGGTATCAGTAAAACGTGCCGTTGTAAAAGTGTACCTTCGAGGGTTTCGTGTCCTTTATTAAATTCTTTTTGCATCAGCAGTATATGTCTTCAGCACTAAGATAAGCACGACTTACCTCAGTGCTCCTTTGAGCACACAGTGTGCTCTGTAGCGAAGGACGACGTCAAATGAATGCACTGACCATGAAATTGTATATAAGCACGCATAAAGGTCATTTAGATTGCGTTTAAATAAATAATTGAAATCTGAAGATAAAACCTGCATATCCGTCGTTTTTCCGAAGCTTGAAAAAATACGACTACAAGGCCTAGCGTCTGTATTACCGTGTACGTATGCATGTAATGTTCGTTTAGGCTTCTTGAAAATGAAGGTAACTGTTGAAATGCAGTAAACGACTTTATTAATTACCGGAGTTCCTTTGCAATTTAATTATATTTCGGTATACCAGGCTGTGTTTCGAATCACAGATTTTGATACAAACAGCTGTAATCGCACATTGAAACCAATGTAGGTGCTGTTCACAAGACGCGCGCTGACGCGTAGCTCACATGAAACTTGGTATATGCCGCTACAATAGACTGCATATATTTTGAGAGTTCACTGTATATTGCTTACTATTTCTCCCTGGGCGCCATTTAACAGTCCGCTATGCGAAAATAATCTGTGATTGCCCGCGAGCGTGACTTATTCACTTCATTTTTACCGCACGAAGTCAAGCGTGAAGTCAAACCAAAATTGCATGACCAAAGGAAAATGTAGGGGCTTTTTTAACCACTGAGTAATGAGATCTCAAACCAATGTTCGCAACCAAGAAACCACGGTCCACTAGTGTTCCGTGTATAGAATCCGCTCCTTTCGTTTCGGCTTTTCCTCTACCCGCATACTGCCGAACGCATCGGTATGTGTTCGTGATATGTTCAGCACTCCAGTGCCACCGATCGCCTCACGACAGTTGTCACAAACTGCTTGCACACTTCATAGGTAAATCGGTAAGATCCGTAATCGGTAGTAAATTGGTAAGATCGCCTGTCTTCAAACGCGTGGTCGCGCATAGAGGCATCGTGGAGATCCCTTGCAACGGCTCTTTACGCGACCAGCCCCTTTCCGCGCTGAAAAAAGGAAACCCTGCTTACAGCTAGAGCTTTATTTCTATAGGCCACCTGGTAACTCAAGTGTTCGGTAGATCCTTTGATCTCGTAGCCACGAGTATAGCTACGTGACTTCATGCCTTGTATCCCTACACAATGGTTGCAAGATGATCTCTATGTTGCCAGGCAGCGAACACCGAAAGCACAATCAATCTCTCAACGTTCAGTGGTGATTGAGCCGGTCACGGCGGCAGCACGGCCCGTCTGAGCGAAATGCGTGGCAGCCGTGGGAAATTTGCATGTAAATTGCCGACAATCTGCATGTCTGAGCCCCTTTCGGATCATCAATATGCATGCACAGAGAGCCATACTGGCTAGAGCCTGCTGCATTCGGATCATCGCACAGCCTCAAACGGTCCTATTCATTGACAAGGTACGAGAGAAGAAAAAAAAAAGAAACGGACAGGTATTACCGCGCAGAGGCCGACACTGCCACGAGTTAAACCCACACTGCTACACTGCCACGACCAAGCCCGTATTCGCTACTTCCTCGGAGCTGCTCTGCAGAGACGAAGCGAACGCACTTATTATACATTCATTGAATGCGCAATTTAAAGTGACAGGGCTACGGCTGTGACCGTCGTCTAGCGACCTTAACCGCATACGAGGGTAGGTTCGTTTCCCTTTTCATGGTTAAGTTGTGGTATCGCACTGAACGCATACTTGCTTGTCTAGCTTTGGCTACGCACAATGTCTGCAACGGCCAACTTAATTGGTTGACATCGTAACGGGCAACTGGTGTCGTCGTGACAGCGTTGTGAGCGCGGAAATCGTTACAACTCTCGTAAGTATATTATAACATTAATATCCTTGTAATAGTCGCCTTTTACAACTCTTGTCATTGCCTCTCTCTCTTTCTGTGTGTGTGTGAGAGAGAGAGAGAAGGCCCTTTAGTATAGACTGCGGTAGGCATACAGGAATACGGCGACTAAATGGACGACTAACTGAATGGGAAGGACGCTGCTGAGTTGCCTTGACCACTATTATTTTCGTCAACAATATCCGGTCACCCGAGACGCTGGTTACATCCACCCCATGGCCACTGTGTATGGTCACACTGTCATGTTTCAGTGGATTCCCATACACTGCGGCATATACGGAAATGAAAACGCGGATCTAGCTGCACGTTGAGGTATGTATTTAAGGAAAATTCGGCGAACATACTTCACTAAATCAGATGCATCAGCAATGGCAAAGAAGAGCGCCCACCGAGAGAGGGGTCAATTCGGCAGCGGTGCAACAGTTCGGCAGCGGCGCGCGCCTGAGCAGCACCTAATATTGCGCCTGCTTTTACAGTGTTGTCGGACCCACGAGAGGAACTGCTGCTGCCCAGTCCAGTTGAAGAGGGATCTACGCGACGAGCCTCGGGTATCACCTGCATCATCTGTGTTCGTGCGTGAAAGACGAGGCAACGCCCACTTTACGAGGACTGCCTAAAGTGCCGACGGCTTAAAAGGACCAGCACAGCGAGAATTCGACACAGTTCGGCAGCGGTGCGCGCCTGAGCAGCACCTAAATATTTCGCTTGCTTTTACTGGTAGGCGGCATTCTTGGAAATTCCTGTTATACTTTAGAACTGTGCACTGCTGCCGAAAAATTTGTCACTTGTTTTGTTTGTATAGTATTTGCTGTTGGCTTGCTGTTGGTTTACTGTTGGTTTGCTGTTGCAATGGCTAAAGAAATGACCAAGGCCTTCGAAGATTTCAAGCGTGAGCTTAGGCTAGAAATCAGAGGCTTAAAAGAAAAATTTGAGGGCATTGGTGAAATGACGAAGCAGTTACAGGAAGTATTGAAAGAAAACGGAGAACTTCGTGCCCAAAACATGAAACTGACAAACAAACTAGAGGAGCTAGAACAGTACCACCGTTCCAATAATGTTGAGATTAAGGGCATTCTGCTTGAGGGTGAACCAGTCGCTATAATCAAACAAATTGGTGTAGTCATACAGGAGGAAGTAACGGAAGCTGACATTGATGTTTGTCATCGTGTGCCTACTGCTCGGCACGACCAATCAAACATAACTGTCCGGTTCATCCGTAGAACAAAGAGAAATGCTTTCCTCAGCAAAGCGAAGAAATCAAAATTAGATTCAAACAAACTTGGCTTCCAATCCCCTTCCAGAGTTTATGTGAATGAACACCTAACCCGCTATGGCAAGCAACTGCTCGGCGCCACAGTACAAAGAAAGAAGGAACTACAATGGAAATTCGTGTGGACTGCAGGAGGCACAGTGTTTGCAAGGAAGGATGAAAACTCACCAGTGTTGAGGATTGCATGCATTAGCGACACCGAAAAGATGAACGAAGGCACGTAGTGCGCGGTCTTCTAGGTGTACTTGTAGAGTGCCGCATACGCAATGGACAGTCCTGAAGCGTGTAGCTATTACGATGTTGCCACTTTTAACGAGACTTTTTCATGTGATTCTAAACGGTTTAAAATCCTACACCTAAACACGCGTAGCATTAGAAATAAAGAGCAGCAACTTAGTGACTTGTATGTCTCGATCACCCAAAGCTTTGATATTCTGATGTACACGGAAACCTGGCTAACAGAAACGGAAAAACCGCCACATTTCCACGGTTACTCATATAATGGTCTCGTGCGGTCAAGCGGTAGAGGTGGTGGCATAGCAATTTATGTTAAAACGTCTTTAAGGAATGAAATTATTTCTGAGTTTTCAGTAATAAGCAACAACATTGAATGTATGTCGGTTCGTTTACAGAAATTAATAGTTGCAGTAATGTATCGACCACCAATGGGCAACAAACTAGATTTTTTTGAGTATTTGGAGCGTATGCTTTCTTTTCTATGTCGATCTTCGATGCCTTTTGTAATAATGGGTGACGTCAACATAGATATGTTATCGAGTAACACTGCAGCTAAAAAGTTTATTCAAATCATACACTCCTTTGCATGCACCAATCTTATACGGAAGCCACAAGATTAACTGAAGAAAGTGCAACTTCACTCGACATATGTGTAACAAACATTTATTGTCGAGACTGTTTTTCTGGACTGCTAACAGCTGACGTAAGCGACCATCTACCAATTTTTTGCTTACTGCCGAATATGCACGTCAAACGCGAAACCACAGCGGAAGCCTTATCTCGCAGCATTAGTGCTGCACGCTTGGAAGTGTTTCGCTCACATATTCAATCAGTCGATTGGACATGCGTGTTTGAGCAAAGAAACCCAAATGCAGCATACGAGGCATTTTTTGAAAAAACTTAAGAGTATGTTATAATCAAGCATTTCCAATGACCTTGCGAAATCCAAAACCCAAACGCGCAAGGAAGCCGTGGATTGATAAAAAACTACTGAAAATGATTAAAACAAAAAATAAAATGCACCACACTTTTGTTCGGTCACGGAACCTGGAGGCGTTCTCAGAGTTTAAAAAATACCGAAATAGGTTGAACACCGACTTAAAGCGTGCGAGGGAAACATATTACGAAAAGTTGTTTACGAAGATAAAAAAATGACTCTAGGAAGGTGTGGGACGAGGTTAAGAATCTAATGTCGGAGAAAAAAGAAGCACCACCGCTGTTTTCATACCAGTGCAGGCACCTTATCTGATAGTGACGCAGCGAATAAGATGAATGATTACTTTGTGACGAGTGCAGAATACAAAAACGATAGCAGTACAGCTCCCTGTGTTACATTAAAAGAGTACGGGCTTAAAAACTCCGTGTCACTATCTCCAGTGACATCAGAGGAGGTGATACAATTAATAAACCAGATTAAGGATAACGTAGCCGCTGGCTTTGATGAGATCAAGGCAACTCCGCTAAAATACGTAGCTGATATTATAGCTCCAGTGATTGTTTATATAATAAATTTAATGTTTGAAACTGGCATTTTTCCAGACTGCCTAAAAATAGCGAGAGTATGCCCCGTGTTCAAGGGTGGTGATAAAAGGCAATTCACAAACTACAGGCCAATATCCGTTCTTCCTGTTTTATCTAAGGTATTCGAGAATGCAATAAATGTACGCTTGTACAAATTCTTTGACAAGTATAATGTGCTCAGTGAGGCTTAGTATGGTTTTCAAAAAAAATAAATCTTGTGAAGCGGCTCTGCTTAATATTAAACGTGAACTAATCACAAACATCGAATACAGACTGTACTCACTCGGTTTGTTCATAGACTTTAGGAAGGCGTTTGATTCGGTATGTCACGAAGTACTAACGGGTAAACTTAGCAAATATGGCGTACGTGGTGTGGTTCTTGAGTTAATGAAAGACTGTCTGACAAACCGCCATCAATATGTTTGTATAAACAACAGTGCATCCACTTACTTAAAAGAGGAGTACCGCAAGGGTCAGTTCTTGGCCCTCTATTGTTCATAATTTATAGAAACGACCTGTGTGATATCCCATGTTCTCCCAAGTTAATAATGTATGCTGAGGACACTAACATATTCTTCAGCGGCACATCCATTCTAGAGCTTGAACACCAGGTTAATAACTACCTATAAAAGTTGTCCGCTTATCTTAGTTTGAATAAACTGCAACTAAATGTTAGTAAAACGAAATACATTGTGTTTGCCCCACCTAATAAGCCGCGTAACTATAGTTCGACTGTTTTATTTGAGGGCAAAGAGATAGAGCAAATCACCAGCCAGAAGTTTCTAGGTGTATGGTTTTCCGAAGGCTTGACATGGAACACACATATAGAAAAATTAACGGTAGAACTCAGTAAAACCGTTGGATGTTTATATAAGCTCAGCCCAGTCTTACCAAAGTGGTTACAACTAGAATTATATTATGCTCTTTTCTACTCTAAAATGACATACGGTATCTTGGTATGGGGTACTACTACACAAAAAAAACTATCAAAAATTACTAGTTCTTCAAAAAAGAGTTTTGCGAGCATTCGAGCAGTACCATGGTATTATCAAGGACTTGAAAACTAAGCCACTCTTTGACAAATACGTAATACTAACGGTAACAAAACTGTATCACTTCAAACTTCTGCAATGGGTGAAACAAAAGCCACAGTGTCTTCAGAACCCGCCTGACAATACGCATTATACCATGCGTCAGCAACGCCGGAAAATCCCAGTATTAAGGACAAATTATGGCAAGCAACACGTTCAGTATCAAATACCCACAATGCTAAATCGTTTACACGGTCTCCTAGATGTCAATTCCATACCTTCGAACACCATTATCAAGTCCATCCTAATGAACCATGATATTGAGTATGCTTATTAAAGTTCCTATGCTTGATTTGTTACATCCTATCTATCAATTTCAGTTATGTGTTGTAGTTTCTTTTCTTATGCTTTATTTAACATTGTGTATTGATGAAGTTTCTTTTGAGATGAAGCTTTTGTGATGAAGTTCTTTTGTTATGTTTTCTCTGAAATTGTGTAACAAGAACATGCTAAATATTTTTGTGTTATTGTTTTATTTCTGAGAATATCTGCGACAGAGTGAGATGTTCAGCGGCCTGCGTGCCAAACTGTATTTAGGAGCAGAGGCCCCATGTCAGGCTATATAGCCTTTAGCCTCTGCTCCCGATCCTGTAAGAATTCAAGACGAATAAACTTCAATTCAATTCAATTCAATTATGGAATCTTTCGCCTCAAGACCTCTTTCTCCGCTCCATAGACCATGACATAAAAACAAGACTTCCGCATCACCTTCCCCGTCACCTAGAGAACTCTATCATCGACGTCGCTTCAACGCAGCATTCACCAAGAGCTACATGTGCCGCGTTGGTTTGACTACTGACCCATACTGTGATAACTGTGGTGCTCTAGTATCAATAGAACATATTTTATTGGATTGTCAGGCATACAGAGCAGAAAGAACTTGTCTCCAAAGTAGAATATGCTCTACTTCCCAAGCACTGCTAGATCTCGGGAGAATACTTGGACCTACGTCTTCTCGTTCTCAGAAACATCAGATTTTAAAATTTCTGTTCAGATTTCTCGAGGACATTATCCGAATTGATAAACTGTAACTTAAATTACATCAGCATCATTACGTTGTGACATGTACAGTATAGTACACTGTTAAAGGGAACACTCCAATGAGCACCTTTCACTTTCCTGGCCCTCTAACAGCAAGTAGACAGAGAAACATTGTTCATGCACTGCATGGGTCTGTCAAAAAGAGGCAGAACCGTCAACCACCAGTAGTTTTATGCAAATCTAAGCCACTATGTTTTTGCAAGAGAGCGAAATCTGAACACGCCTTCCACGCATGTGTTCCCTTTAACAGTGGGCCCGCCTCTACATACCACGATCATATTATCTTTTTTTTCTTCTCCTTTGCTGCCCTCCTCCTCCTAGGGCCTCGCTGTCCTCAATCCCCTCCCCTATGCAGAGTAGCATGTAGGCGCCTTTAGGTACGCCGGCAGAATTCTCAGTTTTTCATTAAAGAGCTTTCTCTCTCTCTCTCGCTAGCACTTTCTTCACATATCTTTAATTTCACTCCTACATACTTGCGTTGGCCAATATTAAGTGATGCCAGCAAAATTAAATGCGAAGCGTTGCTCAGCGAACCTTTGGCACTTTGAGCGTTTTTGTCGACGTATCTATCTAGCCACCTACGTCTGTGTGCTCTCGTGATGGCATCCTTAACTTAGTGTAGACCAAATTTATATCGGACGGTAAGAGGACTTGATGAATATGACTGTCTGGTTATGACATGAATAACGTGAAACTTCTGTCGCGTGCGTCCTAAAACCCTTTCCTCCAGACACTTGTCACATATACCCGTTTACCAAGGGCCGCGGTTTACGGGTATGCGCCACAGGTGATTGATAGCTTATATATACCAAAGAACGGCGACAACAGACTTTGGTAAAAACCGACACCTGCAGCGTTGACTCCACGAATGCAAAGAATAAAAACGAGGATCCCAGCAAGAATTCTACCACAGAGCCACGCCAGGTCTGGAAACTGGTTTGGATAAGCATCCAATGCAAGCGTACTGTCCGTGCAACGTCAATTGTGGTTGTGGTGCTGGCTATCTAATTTTATAACAAAGCAATAAGCGCTGCATATGTACTCCTACGATGCAGGCGTCATGTCAGGCTAACATCTATGGTTCGAGTGCTGGCTCCGCTTTTATAACAGCCTAATAAACATTGCATTTGTATGCCTATGATTCAGCAAGCTATATTCAAGCGTCGCTCGACCCCGGATAAATATGCTGACGAAAGTTACGAACGATATTCATATCATCGCGCATTAGAGTGCTCTTTGTTTTGATAATACTGACGTAAGTGCTATAATGTGAGTGCTGACGTTACGTCAGACCATACTTGCCCTTTAAACGCCAATGTTGTCGACGTGCCTGGTAAGCCCACGATGTGCACACAACTACTACACTTACAAAAACGTCGATCCACCTCTCCGCAGAAATTCTCTTAATAAATGTTTTCACCACCACCACCACCACCACCACCACCACCACCACCTCGTAATTCTTGACTCAAATAAAAAAAATGCAGCATAGAACTACTCGCCGACTGCTTCACATGACACCGATTCCCACAAGGTGTGGGACCTGCCGAAATTTTTGCTTGTAAAAGCGTTCTGCCATGTTTGTGGGTCACGAAATCCTACGCACTGCAAGGTTTCCCTGATGTCTACCAGTATTTAGACAGTTTGTTTCGATTCTGACGTCAAAATAGGTGCATCGCAGGCTGTATAGCAAGAAAGTGCAGAAGGTGAGTCTCCTGCGACTTGGCTTGTTGCGGAAGCAACCGTCTAGGGCCTATTTGGAAGCCTCGTTGAATATTTGTATTAAGAGGAACAAAGCCTCGCCTGAACAACGTGGACAGTGGTGCATTCTAATCACCACAAAATTAGCTTTAAACCTAAGCATGCGTCAGCACACACGTATACACAACCACATTACTGCAGGCGCACTCCAATGCATATAGAAAGCCGCACATGACCGAGAAGCACGCGCGGCACCCGCTCATTTTGTCAGCGTGCCTACAACGCACACGCACCGTACTCTGCCAAGAGCACGTATTCCGTGCAGTCCGTGCCTTATCTACGCCCAGCAAGAGGGCGAACTCGGTAAGGGGAGTGCTTTACACATGACACGCGCTAAGTTACGCGTGCACCACTTCCGCTCTTACGCGCTGCGCCTGTTCTCCCTTATCTCTCCGCTTTTTCTCTCTCTCTCTCTTTTTTCTTGCCTTGTCACCGGCTTAGATGAAGATACAGAAACGGGATAAAAAACCAAATGCGTAAGTAACTTGTGAGCAACACTCCGAACAGCCACCAGCGGATCGTGATCGTTCGGAGTACAAAAGTCGTCGCCACAAGAATCTCTCTTCAGCTTCGCCTATCATTTCTTCGTTTTGTCGAGTATGTGTCTTTCCTCTCATTAGTTTTTTGTGCCGTCGACTTAGCTGAATTCGCCACATGTATGTAAAGCAACGGTACGGTAGCGAACCAAGCGACGACACAAGCTGCAGGTTAACGCCACCACCACACAATTAAAACAATAGGGGTCTCCTCATTAGCACGCACTTCGCTAATGAGAGGGCGCAGTACGCCCCGCTTTGGGTAAATCTCCATCCCCTACCACCCAACTTCACTTCGCGGCTCGAAATAGCGGTGGCTCGCTTCGCCTTCTCCTGGCTTCTTTCACAGCTCTCTCTTTCTCCTCGGCCGTCGTTATGGTTTACCAGACGTGCTTTGCCGTTTGTACGGCATACGGCGGAGAATGGAGCTGGCTTATATAGTGTTCTGGGCCACGGCGAGAATGAACGAGATTTCAGGGCCTAATTACGTTGCCTTCTTAGCTTTCAGCGCGAACGAGATTTTCCCGAAATAATAGTGCGGGCAGAAAAGTCACTGCATTAGCGTGGCAGATATTGCTCGTTTCCACGCGCACAAAGCTCTCCCTCTCTCCCCTACTCTCTCTCAATATATTGATAACGAGCGACCTATTCTTACGAATGCCTATGGCAATTATGATGGCCTTCGTGATGTTTTCCTAAAGCGTTTAGCCTTTCGCGGCGTGATTGGTGGCTTTCTTTCTGAGCACATGGTAGCAGTAGCTACGACTACAATGAAACACAATGATCTGAGCAACATCTGTGCTAATGAGAGGATGAGGATCTAATTTGCTGATACAATGGCAGCTTTCCTCTTGTCGATTCAACGTTGACCGGTAATACGCCCACTTTTAAGTACTAGACAAAACCGTATGCCGGATAAATTTAATGTGAGAATACGACATTACCGTGACTGTTGCTTGTCATTAAAGCAGTGAAAACATTCTGAAAGAGAAGTGAGCTGTCTCCTTCCGTAAGCAAGACACGTTACGCTGAAAATAGCGCGGCTGTTTAATGTCTGTGTTCAACCCTCGCATTTTGGTGATTTGACTTTTATTTATATCGTGCTTGTTTGCATCTACGATAGCTCCTTCCTTTTCCACATGAACAGTATTGTGGATTCATACGGTTAAGCTCACTCACTTTATTGCTTATGGATCTTTTAAATACAAGAGACACTGCATTATTTATGCAAGCTCCAATGTAGCCGTGTTATGCGATATAGCGCTTCCACCGCAAGCTACACATTTGGCAGAACTCCATTCAGCGAACGGCCCATGTTCGAATAAGCACACGGTATATGCCCTTGCTTGAGCCAAAGGTTCACGCTTTCTCTGTTTTCATGCGGTAGCATTACAATGGGTGCCACGGGAAGAAGCATGTTTCTGCAGGTGAAACAAAGTGGACGCGTTCACGTTTACATGGATGGCTCAGTTTCCTATGCATACTCAGCAGGAGCAGTGACTATACCTGCAAAGTCCGTCGCCATAAAATTCAGGACATCACATTTCACTTCATCAAAGGCTGCAGAACTTGCCGCCCTACTTTAGAGATCGTCATTGAAGAACCTTGAAAAGCATAGACTGTCTTCTCCGACTCCAAGGCAGCTCTTCAATGTCTTATGTCGCCATTTCGTTATGGATCTAATCAGCAACTAGTTGCTGATATAAGAGTTCTTCACCACCATGTAACCGAGAAAAAAGCACGGCATAGCGTATCAGTGGATACCGGGCAATGGCGGTATATACAATAACGACCATGGAGATGACACCAACCGCTCCGCGCATGATGGTGTCCGCTCAACAGCTATACTGTTCTCCAGAATCGACGCAGCTACAAGGCCTCGTTCGCAGGCACATGAACCCGCACGTGCACAGCGTAACTCGGCGGAATTCACCAACGCCGAAAGAAAACAGCGCGAAATACGGAGCACAAGAGAAAAGGAACCAGAAACAACAGCGCTGACTTACAACAATGCTTTATTCGTCAACACTAGGCAATATATGCTAGCGCAGTGCAAAACGTTGGAAAGAAGGGACAATGATAAACAAAAGATAACATGAACAAACTATCAGTATCATGACAGTAACCCATGCACATTTTGCCTACAACCATCAGATAGATAATCAATTTCCTTTCCTGTCAAGGCAACTGATTTTCCTACCAACACGCGCAAGCGTCTACTTTAGATTCACCAACGCATGTCTACACAGCTTCGATCCCAATCTCCAGCTCCCTCTTCTGTGAAGAATATCTTGAGCTGAGGAGAGGCTTCTGCGCCGCCTGTGGCTCGGTGTGACCTTCACGAAAGCCTACTCCTTTCGTACTGGCATAGCCAACAGCCCTACATGCGACAACTGCAACTGCGAAGAAACGATTGCTCATCTTCTCTGCGAATGTCCCCGTTTCAGTGCGCCAGGAAAAAAAAAACTTTTCAACACCTGACACGGCTCTATCTGCTAAGTGTAGCCTGAGAGCCTCCGAGCATGCACTGCCGTTATGTCATCCGCGAAGGGTACGTGTAACCGCCAAAGAAAACAAGAAGAACATAGAGAAATGTGCCTCGATTACTTGAAACTTTCTTCCGCTTAATTATCTTCCGCTGCGTGGTGCTATTTGACTAACAAACAGCGCTCAGCCGTGTGCGAAGATAACGACAGTGGCGTTTAAGATACTCCACGCACGCGCTTTTGCGTCGCCGGCGTGACAATTTTTTGTTGTTGTTGCTGTTGCTGCTTGCTTGGATAGGAAGAAAAACGTGGACAGTGCGACCTAACGAGCCTTCTAAGCAGCATGCGTTTACTGCGGAGTCGATAAAGTGGTCTCTCTTGCTTCTGTTTCTGGCTGCGCAGCTCGGTGTCCTGTCTTTCAGTACGCAAGACAAGTGCAACGTAAAGTTTCGAGCAACGCGAAAAAGGCAGGTGTACGTACACCGGGCCCGTAGAGCTGCTGCTGCAAGCGGAGCCCTGGACTGAGGGCCCCCCCACCGCAAGCCATGAACCTCCGAATACCCGGAGCTTCTCCGCAGAAATTCTGTTTTCACTCCCACCACAAGGCCATTAGAAAGTCCTGGTAAGGTATTTACAAATTTTAGTTTCCCGCATGCGGCGTGCCTCTGTGACTGTGTAATGGATCAGTCTACGTAACGTGCAACTCGTGTGGTCTCTTGAACTGCAGCCGTCCGTCTTGTAGTCGCTAACAGCCTTGCTAACATCTGAGTATTTTCACTAAGATTTCAAACGGAACGGCTTGTACAGAATCCGCCTTGGTGTGCCGTCTCTTCTTTGAAGACAAGCGTGTCATTAGGAGCCTTGCTCCTATGTGCCACTCTTGCGTAAGTGAAAGCGAACACCGAACCTTCGTTGTTCCAGACCTCAGAACAGCGCAAGATGGTGCTTCAAGTGTTATGATAGAGATGACATCAGCGGACACCTACTATGGATTTTATGTACTACGTAAGCTACAGCTCAAACGTCATTTACCTTTTAAATGCGAAGCATTTCTTAGCGAACTTCTGCGACTTTGAGCGTATCTATCTATCTATCTATCTATCTATCTATCTATCTATCTATCTATCTATCTATCTATCTATCTATCTATCTATCTATCTATCTATCTATCTATCTATCTATCTATCTATCTATCTATCTAGCCGCCTACGACTTTGTGCTCTCCTGGTCGCTTGGTTAATCGAATGTACACCAAAATTGGTATGGCGTAACATGACTGCATGATGAACATAAATGACAAGTCATAACATGAAAATCATGACACGCATGTCATGTACAGCATGATTTACATGCCACGCTCATCGTGCGCTGGCGGCCGTTTCGCTAGCTCTATATACACCAAAATTGGTATCTTGTGACTTGACTGTGTGACGAATATAAATGACACGAGTTAACATGAAAATCATGACACGCATGTCATGTACAGCATGACTTACGTGCCACGCTCATGGTGCGCTGGCGGCCGTTTCGCTAGTTTGATCTACCCCGAAATTGGTATTGCGTGACGTGACTGTGAGACGAACATAAATAACACACGAGTTAATATGAAAATCATGACACGCATGTCATGTACAGCATGACTTTCGTGCCACGCTCATGGTGCGCTGGTGGCCGTTTCGCTAGCTTTATATACACCAAAATTGGTATCTTGTGACGTGACTATGTAACGAACATAAATAACACGAGTTAACATGAAAATCATGACACGCATATCATGTACAGCATGACTTACGTGCCATGCTCATGGTGCGCTGGCGGCCGTTTCGCTAGCTTTATATACACCAAAATTGGTATCTTGCGACGTGACTGTGTAACGAACATCAATAACACGAGTTAACATGAAAATCATGACACGCATGTCATGTACAGCATGACTTACGTGCCACGCTCATGGTGCGCTGGTGGCCGTATCGCTAGCTTGATCTACCCCGGAATCGGTATCGCGCGACATGACTGTGACGAACATAAGAACACGAGTTCACTTGAAAATCATGACACGCATGTCATGTACAGCATGACTTACGTGCCACGCTCATGGTGCGCTGGTGGCCGTATCGCTAACTTGATCTACCCCGGAATCGGTATTGCGCGACATGACTGTGACGAACATAAAAACACGAGTTAACTTGAAAATCATGACACGCTTGTCATGTACAGCATGACTTACGTGCCACGCTCATGGTGCTCTGGCGGCCGTTTCGCTAGCTCGATATACACCAAAATTGGTATCTTGCGGCGTGACTGTGTGACGAACATAAATAACACGAGTTAACATGAAAACCATGACACGCTAGTAATGTACAGCATGACTTACGTGCCACGCTCATGGGGCGCTGGCGGCCGTTTCGCTAGTTTGATATACACCCAAATTGGTATCTTGTGACGTGACTGTGTGACGAACATAAATAACACGAGTTAACATGAAACTCATGACACACATGTCATGTACAGCGTGACTTACGTACCACGCCCATGGTGCGCCGGCGGCCGTTTCGCTAGCTTGATTTACCCCGTGGTTGGTATTGCGCGACGTTACTGTGTAACGAACATGAATAATAGGAGTTAACATGAAAACCATGACACGCATTTTTTTCCATTGAACAATGCCGAACGACAAATATGATCACGACGCGATTCTTGCAGCCGCATACGTCACGCTTATGAAATGCCATCGAAGTGCGTTAATGCTCTTCCACGACGACATAAAGGGAGCGTAAAACAACAGATACGAAGACTTAGACAAGGCAGCACTAGTGATTTGGTCTTGCCTTACTTTATAGTGATTTGCTTTGCGCTACGTTCATCTCACCATGGGAACCTACCAATTACATCCCAACTGTCAATCTTGTTCCCAACTCTCGCTTTCCCAAGATGCTCACTCGCGAGCGAAAGCACAGTTAATCGGTGATGCCTGTATCTTACGTTCGCGGCACTTATGCAAACAGCCATGACAAATTGATTCCGCGTGTTTTGAACCCCACATTTCACTCGTTTAACTTAAGGCACAGTAAAGAGTTGTGCATTAATCTATTGTGGCCGAAGCGCAAGAAACGTAGACGGAAAAGAGGAGAACGACAGGAGACAGAGCGCAGAGCGGGTGTTCTCATCTCCACGGTCGTTATTGTATATACCTAAATGGCCCAGTATCCACTGATACGCTATGCTGTATTTTTTTGTTCTCGATTACCCGGTGGTAGCGCCTGTCTTGTATCGTTCTCCTCTTTTCCGTCTACGTTCCTTGCGCTTCGTTCACAATGAATCCTCACCATCTAGCCCAATTTGCAGTTTTATTAAGCATTAATCTACTCTAATTAATACTGTAATGTTTAGTGCCAAGTCGGTTTTTCCTGGTTTACAAGTGCTAAATCAAGAGCCCCACACAACGCAAGGTGTGTTCATTGTTTACCAATATAATTCTGCTCTATCGCAGTCAGGGTAATGCTTACACCTCTACGCCAAAGGAGTCAGAAGGGGAAGAGCACACAAGACAGAGAGATGTTAACTTCTCTTCACCTCTCCACCACAAATCAGAAGATTTTGGGGAAGAAAACTTTTGGCTACGCAAGTGTGGAACAAGACGGCCATTAGCGCAGGGTGCTGCAATTACGGAATCAGCCGGACGAGACATAATTTACCCGAAGACGTATGCCGCCCGGAGCAGAACGAAAAAGAACAGGAGAGAACGCATGATACACTAAGGACGCCAGCCAAAGATGGAGCCCCGTTTATACGCAGCTCGGAGGAGGACAGTGACAAATGAAACATCTCCTCAATAATTCATTCCGGGACAACCTGCCGAAGAGCGAGGCTAAGAGCTTCGGTCGAAAGAGCTCAAATAAAACGAAGCAAAGAAACGAATTAAAGTCATAAAGTACATAAGGCGCCACCTTGCGAGTCGCTCCCTCGTGAAACAGTCCGCGTGGCAAAAGAGCGCGCAATAATAAAAAAAAGAAAAAAAAGAATAAAGGAGCTTTGCGAAGGAAGTTCATTTTTCTTCACTTATTCCTTTCATCTTTACTTCAATTCTAAGACTTCCCGAAATTTCTCCGCCTGAAGGGAAGCGGAAGAAACTCTTGCCTTGGGTTCCGCATTGCGACCACGACGGTGACACGCCGAAGTCACGGGAATTGACGTCGTTAATGCCGCACCGCTCTTTCCAAGCCCTTCCTCTCGCTCCCTTCTTGTCACCGTGTCGTCGATGTGGTCGTGTAAAGCAGAGTCCGAGTGCCTTAACTTCACGCGATTCTCGCCAGACGGCGCAGGGTCGAAAGGTTATCAAAGGGAAACGGGATCCTGGCAAGCTGGCATACCAATGGAGAGCGCTCGGTTTACCGAGTACTCGAAAGGTTGCAGCAAGCCGGCCTAGACTTCAAAGCGCTTAGGCTCAGATATGTGTATACTGCAACCAAACTTTCAAGGAATTTTGGGGATAGGTTCACGGTAGTGCACAAGAAGAACGCACACTCGTTCGAGTATCGTCGAGGCAGAAATCCGAGACGTGCCGCTTTAATTTGAGTCGCTTGCCTAAGCAGCTGGTTGGCTGGTTCCTCGGTTGCCGCCTGGCTGCCTTAAGGCCCTTTCCTCTAATCAATGCCCCCAGGTCGAACTCGACGCAGAGAGGCAGCCAGAATTTCGCTTCCGCACTTTGCCGAACTTCCCGGCCTGCGCTACCTGGGGATTTGTCGTTGATTCGTTGATGGTGAACGCGATGGATGCGGAATAGAGGGATCTGACGAAGTGCTGAGGCGGAAACCAGTTGGGAGCCTCCTCTGGGATGGAAAGGTGTCGGGAAACGTAGTTGCAGATCCGCCTTCGGCTTCCCGCATTCCCTGAGTGGTACAGTGCGATCGATTCGCCGGTCGGTCATGTCACCAGTCTCCTGTGGGTTGCCAGCGCCGCTGCACGGAATACTCTGCACATTCCTTCCATACATCTTCTAAAGTCAAGAAGAAGCGGCCATGAACCTTCCGATGGAGCTTCCTATTTATTCTTTTTTAGAATCTACTGTTGTTGCCTCCTAACTAACTGCTAGACAAACTAAAAAACAATTACGATAACTATCGTCACAACACGACACCTGCATACAGCTTCACTTTATGCACACTATGCACATTGCGAAAAGCTTGCAAAAGAGAGGAAGTATCTTAATAAAATGCTCTGTTGGGCGTGTTGGTTCATTCTGTAATAGACTGAGCGCGAATGGATGGGACACAAGAAGACAAGACGACTACACGAGCGCTCACTACCAACTGGTTTTATTCAGTTATTCAACTGGCGCTAGTGTGTCCCGTCCATTTGCGCTCAATTTATTACAGAGAGGAAGTATCTTGAACTTGGAGACAAGTGCGGCTACGGCCTCAGAACAGCTATCGCGCTTTCTCAGCTTCGGTGACAGTGAATTAGGCAAGGCTAAAAAACTAGGCAGAAGATTCATCACCAAAGAGGTCTGTAATTAATGCTGGCTGAATGCTTCTTGTGACATACGGTTGCTGTTCCACATAAATGCCCTTAAACTCCTTCACTGTTACATGACATACAACAGTGATTCTTTCTATCTAGGTGTTGTTTTTCATCTCAAATTCTTAGCACAAGAGATGTAACCGTCGCAACTCGTTATTTTAAGTAAATTAACAATTAACACGAAAGTGTTTTATGTCAGGGTGCACCAAGACTTATCTGAAGTATTTCCGTCACGGATATGACGTTGGTAAAATGCACACTAACGGATGAGAAAGGAAAACTAGAAGAAAATGTACCGCCACCAGGAATCGAACCCACGACCTCACGGTCCGCGACCATAAGCGCCCAGCACTCTACCAACTACGCCACCGACGCACATGCACGAGGTTCCACAAATGCGCCTTATTCCTCTCACGCATGCTCTCGCACGGTTCTCTCTGTTAGCGGGGCTAGGAGAGCGGTGTGGGGCCGCGATCTGTGAGCGGTGAAGCGAAGTACTGCGTCATGACACTAACGAGCGCCGACAGGGAGCGATTTGATGACGACGCAGTTAGAACGTCTCGATGCCAGCGAGGAAAGCTGGCCGCGCTAGCACCGAGGATCCACCCTAGACGCAGTTAGGTCCTTTCCCTTTCGCTTTGCGTTAGCGTGTGACGGCTCGTTGTCAGAGCAGTGCAGCTTCCACATGCATCAACGGTGTATCCCCGTCGCCTACTGCTTAGAGTGTAATAGCCCCGTCTAATAAAACTGCTGCAATAAACGCCGCAGAAAGGCAACGATATTGACGGTCAAATGTCGAGCCTTCGTGGAGTGAGACAGAGGACAGCGGACGTCTCCTGTGTTGCTGAAGCGTAGTGTGGAGTGGTATGGTAGTGTATGCATGAGCACAGGCACACCATGCCGTGTGCCTCCTGAATTAATGACGCTTTGAAGGAGAGCATACGGAGTACCAGTGTTTGTTATGTGCTTGTTGATGCCATCTTTGCGAGGGACTCGTGGTATGCTGTGTCCAGGTTATGTTAACAACTTCAGCTACCACAACGGTTAAATGACGATCATGCGCGTTAGTCGTCGCGATGTAGATGCGCACTAGGTCGTGGGTGCATCCACATCAAACGGTGCTGTAGCTGCCAAACACCAATGTACACTGTACAAGCTCTCATAGATCAATGTACAATAAACAGTCAACTACGTCTGCAGACACGTTTCACTTTCGTGTTATACCAATTCCTATGACGAAGAGATCAGCCATGTTTTTTGCTGATAGAAAGGAACACGGAGATGACGGGTAGACGTTTTCTTTAACGCCTCACACACTCACACCAACGACAACGCAGGAAGGCAGCAGGGCAAACTTTTATCAGTGTGCCCGGCGCGTGAATGCGCAGACTGTGGCTGTTGACAAGGTCCGTCTTCCCTGAAGGTAAGTGATTCGTCAGAGGTATAGGAGACAATATCGCAGACCAGTAAGGATTGCGCCCCTTAGAGGCCAACAACAACGAACTTTAGACCGCATTTGCAAAAAGGCCAGTTTTTGAGAAAGTATAGTAGATATAAAGCTGGCACGGTGCAAACTTCGGCGTTTCAAATACAAGGGAAAGTGTCAGAAATAGATACCAAAGAAGCTGTTTTAATAACGAGACACAGAAAGACGCCGCCATTACCGCTTGCCGGGGATGACGCTTTATTCAGGCATGGCATAGAACGCTTTGCTCCTCGCCATGACCTCTGAAATAAGAACACTACCTAACCTCTTTGAGGCGGCATGATTGGAGGTACATCAAAGTGAAAACACTAGGTGCCCATATCATTCACTTAGGTGCGGGATTTAAGGCTACTAAAAAGCTGTGCTGGCACCAAACATGAACCTCTGGCAAGATGGAGAGCTTAAGTCATAACAAATTTAGCTAAGGAAAAATTGTGTTCCAATTGGCTTCTAACCACACTGTGACGTGTCGCAGACGCTAGACAAGATTAAATGTCGCCTTATTTGATGTTACTTCTTATGACCCACCAGTTGCGTATGCAGACATTTTTTTCGGGGGGGGGGGGGGGGGGCGGCACCTGCTTGATCCGACATTGGGTCCGGGCAGATAAGTGGGGTCGAGTGTCATTTTGTCCTCTGTATCCCATGGGGGAAAATTTAGGGGGGGGGGCACGGGCACGGTGTGCCGCACCTTCCTGGATACGCCCCTGTGACCCGCTAGTGGATGGAACCAATCAGTTGATTAGAAGTATGCCTCAAATCACCCTAGAGCTATGGTCTGCCATTTACATGTTACCCAAGCTTTCGGTTTAACAGCATTAACCCAATCTGGCGCAGGTAATCTCGGCTGAAAATGATACAGAGATATGAGCATCTTTTTACGCCTGTGATTCACTTAACCACCAGCTCGTCTAAAAGAGCATGGAGTCACTCTGGCAGTCAAAGCGATAGTGAACGGCGGTCCCAAATGCTTAACGCTTTGAAATGTGATACGCTAATTAGTCCTTTCACTAAAGTAACTCTTCTAGCTCACTCTAGCGTAGAACAGGGAAAATAAACTGAGCAACAGTGGGCCGTGTACTGCATAGGCAACAGCCTGAGCTTCGGTGCCACGTTTACCTCTCGCCAGCGAAACGGGTCATCCGTTAGCCACAAGGGAACCATAAACCGCGAAGCAAGAATGTTACAAAGGACGAACACCTACAACGCGGCTTCGTGCCAACCAAGCAGCAATAGAGGATGTGCAATAGAGGATGTGCAATAGAGGAAGCAGCAATAGAGCAATAGAGGCTCGTGAGCCACGGAAAGGCGCAGCTCCACTAGGCCTGTCGAAGCACAGGGAAAAGCGCAAGCAGAACAAAAAAAGATGGCGAAAAGCGAGCTCGAAGCAAATCGCGCTCGTGTACAGCCGACGCGTGGTCAGCCTCTTAAGAAGGAATGCGCCGTTGTGCATGTTACACCATGTTCGCCTCCGACCAGCACTGTGTGCACACAAGCCTTTGCAAAGAATGTTCGAAAGAACGCGCGTGCTGCGCCCAGTGAGGGCCTTATAAACAAAAGCTTTTTACCAGGCCGGTCCTTTAGAGGGTCATTTCTATGCTAAGCAAGCGAATGGACGATCGTTTATAAGGGAGCCCCGGCGGACCTATAAATCGCGCCACGGGGGCATACGGGACCCCGTAGGCGGGGTCAACAGCAGAAGCGGCCGGTGCCCGTTGCGCCGATGTCCGAAGCGCGAGCCAGCCGGCGCCGCGCGCAGCGAGATTTGTCCGTTTGCGTCTCGTCGTAAATTTTTCCCGTCAGCTTCTTCTCTACGCCTTCCTGCTAACGTGTTCTCGTCTTTCGTCGTGTTGGCCTTTTCGTTTCGTATCGGGTGCGCAATTTCATTTTTAACGGTCGGTTGGCGCAGTGAAACTTCGTGTTTGCCGGGTTCAAAGGTCTGATCGTTAGGTACACACGAAGTGCACTGAGTGCCGTCAGGCCGAGGGACTCAAGAGGTAATGGATGAAAGAAATTTTAGAGTTATGAGGCAAAGCCGCCATGGACTGTCGATTGCTCGAGCGTTCTCGCAGCGCCGATATCGAATTAAGACGTGCGTGCACGTAGTATTTCCCGTCAGGCTATTCGCGCGGCTCAGGCTTGGCATGGTGTTCCACTCAGGGCCCAGTTCCCCAGGACATCTGGAATTGCGACTTTTTAAAATACACGTGGAGGTCCATGAAGCAAGAAAATCTTGCATAACGTATAATAGATGAGGATACCAGAATCTGCTTTTAAAAGTAGTTGCGCACGAGCTAGTGGTGAGACAGCGTTGCGAGGACACTGGCTCGATTCCCAGCCACGGCGGCCGAAATTCCGTGGTGGCGAAATGTAACAACCACGTGCTTATATTTAAGTGAGCGTTAAAGAACACCAAGGAGTTAAAATAAGTTCAGAATCTCGCACTACGGTGTGTAAAACGCCAGATTATTATTATTATTATTATTATTATTATTATTATTATTATTATTATTATTATTATTATTATTATTATTATTATTATTATTATACAGTGTTACGCATATAGTCAGTGACCGTTTAGGCGGCAAGCTAAGCCGCGATATGAACTATACTAAATAGAGAACTTGACTTCAAACGTTATTCCACCATACTAGCTCTCCGAAAGATGCCCGTGATACTGTCATAGATGGTTAAAAAAGTGTCTCCAGGACTGCGTTTTTGCGAAAATAAAGCTGTATGCATCAATTTCACAAGGATCCTGCCATTTTTAAAGCACTTCACCGCCGCAGTGCCGTCTAGCGTGTGCGATGTTTCGCCGTCCTTCCGGTGTGTGGGGTTCCGCAGCGGTGAATGCAGCGTATACGCTCAGTTCACAAGGTATAGGTATTGCTGTTCTTCGCGGTACACGGGCAAAACACAGCAACGTCTCGCGAGTGTAAAGGCGCTAGTAAGTAATCGCTAAGCTGTCAGCTTCAAAGTGGCTGAAACAGCAAGCAGCGGCGGCCCACGAGACGTTCCCGCAGAAGCGCCGACGATGAGTAGAATGTCAATACAGTTCTTAAGCAGCGCGTGTAAATTGGTAATTGCTTTGTATGTTTTGTTATGGCTCACCTTGTGGGGTTCTTGGAGTATGCACAATAAAATAGCGTCAAATTTTAGGACAACTCTCGAAGTAACGTGTGAAACGTAAATGGAGACGAGCGAACACGTAGGCCATTGTCCGGCTGCATGCTAGTTGCGCGCATTAGTATTTAAGGTGACTCTCGGGTTTCTTTGCCTTGATTATTCAAGTTCAACATAACTCTAATCTCTAACAGACCATTTGTTTCCGCTTGGCACTTTGCAATACGAAGTTTGTGGAACGAAGTTGGCACGAACACCGTTGCCTGTGTCGATTCGTGTCGTCGTCGTAGTTAAAACCTTATGGCCTCTCATCGTTGCGCAGGATACGACGAAGGTACGACGGGTGAGCTGAAAAATCGGCGTAGAAACTTCGCGATTATCAAATGGAAACAAGCCTCTTGCTCATCCGGAAGCACGCCATGGCTTCGGCCGAGTTCGCTTCGGCGCGAGCAGCCGTGACTAGAGATACGCCGAAAGGGCGCCTGTTTTTGGTAACATTATTGTTAGTTTGTTTTTGGCGAGTATTTGAGAAGCATTACGACAAGCGCACGTGCTCAGGTAACGTCCTGGAATTAACGAACGTGGGTCGATTATTCACGACACCCAGGTCGCCGCGAGAGAAAAAAAATCACAGCATATCCACGTGGTGAATGATGATGAGGGGGGCGATGCGAACTCGCGCTGCAGCACGGCGATGGCATTGGCGCGAGCGTGGTCCTTCTTGATGGAAGATATTGTGACTAGATTGTTTGAGAACCACAATCTGTTGCACACACCGCAACTATGGCCGAAACTGTTATCAAGGAAGTCCCGCTGGAAGCGTGCGTCGGCGCTTTCGGGCAGAGCCCGCCTGATGCGTTTTGCAGCCACTTCACGTGCTCGCACAGCCTCGGGCTCTGCCTGCCGGTACGCGCGCTTTCTCGCCGCTTCACGGTCCTTCACATTTTGAAGATGCAATTCGCGCCGCAGCCGTGCAGCTTCGGCCTCGCGCGCTCCAACGGCGGGGTCTTCGCGCCGCAGCCGTGCAGCTTGTCGAGCAGCTTCGGCCTCGAACGGCGAGGTCTTCGCGCCGCAGCCGTGCAGCTTGTCGAGCAGCTTCGGCCTCGCGGGCTCGAACGGCGGGGTCTTCTCGCCGCAGCCGTGCAGCTTGTCGAGCAGCTTCGGCCTCGCGGGCTCGAATGGCGGGGTCTTCTCGCCGCAGCCGTGCAGCTTGTCGAGCAGCTTCGACTTCGCGGGCTCGAACGGCGGAATCTGCTTCGCGGCGTCGACGTGGAGCTTCGGCCTCGCGGGCTCTCACCTCAGGATTCTGTCTGCGAGCGCGCGCTGCCGCCGCCTTCCGTGCCCTCCGTTACGCAGCCTTGTCTTCCATCTGGCGACTCCGCGCTAAAGAGAAAGCGTGCCAAGAGGGAGCCTCATGGCGCGTTACTTCTGAAATGTTGTCTTCGGGTGTCTTTGAATACACGAGACGTAGTAAAGAAGAAAGAACGCCACGCAGGCGAACACGCACGAGAGTGTCACTCCTCAACGTCGTCTTCTTCTTCTACTGCATACCAGAACGCGCGCAGTAAAGAAGAAAGAATGCCACATATGCGAACACGCACGAGAGTCTCACTCGTCAACGTCGTCTTCTTCTTCTACTGCATACCAGAACCCGCGCTTCTCACGAGCTTGAGGTGGCTACTACAACGCTACAAACAAACGGAGGATGGACAGACCCACGGCATAAGGAGCTTCGCCCCTAAAAAAAGTGCGGTTGTCCTAACGCTACCCCAGTTATCGTCACAAAATTGACAAGTCGAGAAAGAACGTGCTTTCGACGAAGCGTTAGAGGCGCGTACCTGCGCCAAAGAACACATGTCATGCGGGCGTTTTTGTCATGTCGATTGGAAAGTGCTAATTCGATAATCTAATAATTGCACGCACTTAGATGGAACATTTTCTAGCCGCAGGCATTGTAAATCATGTCCTGTAGCATAGAAATAAGACATGTTGATGTTATGAGACAACAACTCTTGGCCAAACATTTGTGTATTATTCGGCAGCTTTCACATCGGTTCTTTTTGGTGCAGATGACAAAGTGTACCAGCACCCAAGCACAATCACAAGCTGGTGTGATGACTTGAAGAAATGGCCATAAGTGCCGACACCACATATGATATACTATTGGTTGGAGAAGATGGCGTGCGTCCTAAGACAAGCGAAGTCATTTAATAGCTTGGTGCACTTCGCATGCCTCGGCTGCCAGTCTTTTAGACTTCCGATGGTTGTGGTCGCAGCCAAACAAAGCGCAGTGGTAGCGTGTCGACCTGTTATCGTCCGACATTTCGATTTTCAGCAGCACAATTGCTTTAGCGCGTCGAAAACTGAAAGCACACTGACCTCTCACGCGCCACGCAATGCAAAGCGCGGGAATCCGCACACACCAGCGGCAGTGGCCGGACATGCGGTGGAGAGAGAGAGAGAGAGTGGTGAAAATGCACCGGTTCGAGGCTAGGCTCCTCCTCTCCGTGAAAACGATCTATAGACTGGGCCTTGTTTCGCATCATATTTTACTTCGCGCATGGTTTCATGCATATATATCTGCCTACGAATTGAAGACACAGCTGGCTGATGTATAATAATAATGTCTGGGGTTTAACGTCCCAAAACCACGATATGATTACGAGAGACGTGGTAGTGGAGGGCTCCGGAGGGCTCCTGGGGTTCTTTAACGTGCACCTAAATCTAAGTAAACGGGCCTCAAAGATTTTCGCTTCCATCGAAAATGCAGCCGCGGCGGCCGGGATTCGATCCCGCGACCTTCGGGTCAGCAGTCGAGCACCATAACCACTAGACCACCGTGACGGGGCTACAGCTGGCTGAGTCCTGCCTGATTTGAATCCGGGACTGTCTGCTCTTCAAAAAGAGTGAGTCACATTAAAGCTAGGTACAATTCACTGAATTTTGTGGTAGCACCGCGATATTCGTGAGGTTTGGTATCCGGATACATCGAGCTAGGAGTCACTGAAAATTGCCCTTTTCTTCTGGTATTCATTTTTTTCCGTTTATCCGGTCTGACATTGTGACTTTGTACTTCAACTTTGTTCCGCGGAATCTCTATTGTTATTGTTTATAATTCGATATTAAAGCGGTAAAGTAAGCTGCTTCCACAACCTGCTGTCCGAAATATACTAAAGCGGAATACTGCGCAAAAGTGCGCAAATACGAGAAAAATAAAATAACGTCTGACCTGAGTACTTGAACGAGGCTTCAGCAAATAAGACTGCTGTATGAAGGCATAGTTATTTGCCATGTCATCTCTTCGGTAGCACGTTGAAGTACAGGCGCACTAAAATCTGCATGATTTCTGTATTTCCTGTCACAAAAATGAAATGAGCGGACTTGAGCTGCAGCTTTAAAGCAGCTGGTTCGTTTCAGTAGCTCCTGAAGGCTAAACTTGCAGTGGTTCCAAATAACAGTTGGCGATACAGCTTTAAATATGAAAGCACTATATCATTCTACCAGTGACAGTGCACAAAACTCACTGCGCTGACCATTAGAAAATCAGGGAGGGTAGTATCGCCAGGCCTCTGCCTAGCACTCCGAGTAGTGTGGCAACCGACAAACAATGCGACAATCCATTCAGTGCCAGTAACAGTGACGATTACGGACATTCCTAAAGCAAAGTGTGCTGTCACGAGGGGCCGCAGGAAGATCATTATCGCGCATATGTATGGGGCAAGGCAACGTGAAGAGAGCCTATTATGACCGCTGCGCGTATATCTGTGTCAAACTGCCCTAGAACATGGCCCATCTCTTATCCATGCAGAGGACTGTGTCTCGGTACTCGACGACCAAGCCCCTTTAAATACCCATTGTTCTGCCACTGCAGTGTGATAAATTGGACCACTCCCGAGAATGACAAAGGTACGGCTGCTGTGGGCGGGTTACAGATTTACTGCGATTAAGTTTGCTTAACAGGCGAGGTAACCTACTTAGAGGTGTATCCGTATTGAAGAAGTTTAGAGTGATGTCACACATAGTTTTATCAGACAGACAAGGCAGGCAGGCTTATTTGCGGAAAGGCCGAAGGTCGGCGTGTTCTATAGATTGTTCTGGCCTGATATACATTGCACTGGGAGATGCGCACGGGGAAGAAAAGGAGCGGTGAATGACGATGATGAGATAAGTGGGTACTTATACGAAATCCAATCCACGCTCGGGCACCTCAAAGCCGTACGTGGACCCCAGTGGCTCGATGAAAGGCTACATACAGCTGTTCTTTGTAAGCACGGGTGCGTTGTGGTTGTCAGATCCCGCTACTAAAACAAACGTATATTTGATAACAACGCGCCACGTCTACGCATTTCGAATATATTACTCATGAGATAACACACATTATGGGCGAACTATAGGCGCTGTAGTTATGACTCATTGCAGTGTACAGGATGAGGGAAACAAAGAGCAAGGAATGAGAGCAAGGTGTTTTAACCGCAGGGAGTCACTGCTGGTTCCCCTGAATACGCAAGAAGAACAAGGGGATAAAAAATTGGCCGCGTATCTGCGTGCTTCGCTGCAAATGTCGTCTAAAGACGATAGAAGAGGCGCTGCGTGAGATATGGACGCCATCTGGCAATACGTCGGGAAACACGAGTGCTGTGTTGCGGGCTGATGGTCCCGGCGCAGCGGCAGGCGAAGACCGGCGGTGACCAACGCGACCGGTGGGGACGCCGGCCAGCCCGAACACGCTGTTTTTCGCGATGCGCTGAAGGAGTAGAAACGTCCGCACTCAAGGAGTACTCTCCACAAACTCTCTTACTTACACGTCGCCTGGGTAAAACAGGAATGCCAGAGGCGGCGCCCACTGTTATTCGTACAATGCAATACGGAACCGAAACCGAAACACAACATGAGCTTGTGCAGAGGGCACGGAGGAAGACAAGTTTCAGCGCAGTCGCATTTTTAGCGCACCTTAAGAAACTAGGGTTGTAACATTGTAGGCCGAGTAGGGCCAGAAAGACCGTCACGACGAAAACGTGCCTCCTCAGTCGTATTCGCCTGGAACGTTGGTGTGGCTTCGCGTTCCCTCCTCCGCTCCTGGCCTTTCCACAAAGCTACTGCCTAAGTACGAAGGCCCCTACCGCGTCCTACGTCAGCATCCCCAGTTAACTATATGATTGAGCCTGTTCAATCATCTACGGACCGCCGTCGTCGCGGCCGCGAGACTGTTCACGTCGATCGACTGAAGCCGCATTATGACCCACCAGTTGTACCTGTTTCTTAGGTCGCCAGGATGGCTCCTTTCCGCGGGGGAGTGATTTGTAACGTGGTAGGCGCAGACAAGAACGCCTGCGAAAGAAGAAGACGAAGACGGTTGTTGTTAGCGCTTGCGCTTGCTCGGCTTGGACCGCTGATCGCTTCAGCTGTGGCAACCTTTTAATAAACGCGTTACTGTCTCAACGTTAAACGCATACCATCAAGGTCTTTAAATTTGCGTATCTATGTATTTTCTGTTAAAGGAACACACCGCCTAATACTTACCTAGTGATGTTGCGCCTCAGATATGCGTAATGTTTGCTTTTTGATCAACAATGTACACAAGTATGAACCTAGTCAGCCGTTCACGATGTCTGGCCCTTGGGCAAGTGGTTCAACTTTGGCCGAGTGGCTGAATCGAAACAGAAAGACAGACAGAAGGACAGACAGACCAAAATTTCTGCGTTTAAGTTCCCCAAGAAAGACTATCGTCTTTAAAAGAAACACGTGGAATGCAAAGCACATACACAACCCAAGCCTAGCACAGAGCCATGTATAATTCTGTCACTCGGACACGTGGGCCTCGGGAACCGCAACAGCGGGCATCCATAACCTCTCGCAGAGACGTCATTTGTGAGGCAAAAAGCCAGAGGCGCGTCACCCTGTGCGTCACGGGCGGAACAAGGATGTTGGGTGGGTTCGCAGCTAATTTCGCAATATAACGGACGTCAACAAGTCTGTTGGGTGGGTTTGCAGCGCATTTCGCGATATAACGAACGTCAACAAGGCTGTTGGGTGGGTTTGCAGCGCATTTCGCGATATAACGGACGTCAACAAGGCTGTTGGGTGGGTTTGCAGCGCATTTCGCGATATAACGTACGTCAACAAGGCTGTTGGGTGGGTTTGCAGCGCATTTCGCGATATAACAGACGTCAACAAGGCTGTTGGGCGGGCTTGCAGCGCATTTCGCGATATAACGAACGTCAACAAGGCTGTTCGGTGGGTTTGCAGCGCATTTCGCGATATAACGAACGTCAACAAGGCTGTTGGGGGGGTTTGCAGCGCATTTCGCGATATAACGGACGTCAACAAGGCTGTTGGGTGGGTTTGCAGCGCATTTCGCGATATAACGGACTTCAACAAGCCTGTTGGGTGGGTTTGCAGCGCATTTCGCGATATAACGGACGTCAACAAGGCTGTTGGGTGGGTTTGCAGCGCATTTCGCGATATAACGGACGTCAACAAGGCTGTTGGGTGGGTTTGCAGCGCATTTCGCGATATAACGAACGTCAACAAGGCTGTTGGGTGGGTTTGCAGCGAATTTCGCGATTTAACGGACGTCAAAACAAATGCCTCCCATCCGAGGTTTCTCAGCCGTTCAAGCCTGCCGTCTCTCTTGGTGACAAACAGAAGAATGGCGACTGTTCTAAGGGAATGGGCATGGCTGCTCCGCAATACCTTTCGTGCGCTTTCTTTCTGAGAAAAAAAAAGTCAGTTTCACCACAAGGGCGATGTAATGAATGCCATAGCAAGAAATTGTAATGTTATACGAAGTGAGGCTGGCAGCAAACTCTTTTAGATCCGATATCGCGTAACTCCACAAAACGCTGGTTTAAAGGGCCCCTCACCACGTGACATAACGAATTTCCGTTAGACATTGGAAGTTGTTGCGAGCCCAATAAAGAACATTATGCCACAAGAATTTTTCTAATCGGTCCGTTAGAAGCCGAGAAATACATTAATTTGTAGCGGCGCGAAACCATGATGCGAGGAGGCGAGCTGCAAACCCTTGCCGTTCGCCCCGTGTAGCCTTCGCAAGCCAAATCCCTTCCCTGCCCTCTTCGGCACGCGAGCGGGAGGATCACATAACGCATACGCATAAAAATGTCATGTCACGAGCGCATGACGTGCCCGAACCAGCCCGAGCCCCCGAGACGCGAGCGGTGTTGTGGCGGCGTTCTTTGCGCTTCGTCTCTGCAAGTGATTCCGCATGCGCCCTCGCTGATCACTTGGCTTTCAACCTATTACTGTGCACGAAAGCTGCGACAATTGTACGGACGTGAGACTAGCAGTGTGCCGCATGAACATCTAATTAGACGCGGGAGGATAAATGATCCTAATGAGCGCTGGAACGCGTTGCAAAATTAGTTTCTTTGTAAGGAGTGGCGTCTGCACGATGCGCAAAGCGCGAGAACGCGAACGCGTGTGAAACGGAGGTAGAGTAGTTGTAAACTTGCACCAACTAGGCCAACAGCAAGTTTTACTAGAGTAGCTTCGAATCTCGCTGCGATTCGCAGTAAAAATTTAAAAAAAAGACAACGCACACAGTCCGTTTGTGTGTTTAATTATTACTCTCAAATTTTAATCATCTGTTTAAGCAACAAATTACACAAACTACACGTCGTGTCAAATATTTATCGCAGTGTCCCGTGCTACTGCTGGAGACGTCAGAACATAGTCGTCTACGTAGAGGAAGAGCACCGATTTTAGGACCGGCGTCACAGCACTGCCATCTACGTAAGGACATTTCCTCATGTACGTCATCCCCTCATTCTTGGGGCGCGCGGCCGCGAGAAGAAAGGCAAGTAGCGTTCAGCTTGAAATTTGACCTATTTCTGTGGCGCGTAGCGTTGCAAATTTTGGCAGACGTGATCGTGAACGCCCAGTGTATGCATTGCGCTCGTCAGCTCAAAAGTGTCGAACCTGGTGAGGCGCCCTTTAAAGAATACAGCCACTCCAGGAAGAGATGCTCTTTCTGCGCAGTCTCTTCGCGTTGAGTGCGCAGCACTTAGAAGGGTATACGAGCCGCCCGCTGATGGCTGCCGAGATAGCGCTCGCCTTAGCGATTGCGGCCGCGCCCTTAGAAGCAAAGTTCAGTGTTGGTGCTCGAGCGACACCACCTCGCGTCTTTTCATGCTCGTTCAAGACGGACGGGGTGTTTCCTCTGCGCTTCGACGGGAGACCTTCCGAGCGTGGTGATGTTGTCGCATGTGCCCTCCGACCGACGGAGATGGGCCGGCTCGTTTGATCTCTGCTTCAGCCGCGTTCGTCGCCCCCGCTCGCGCGCCTTTACACGCGGTAGTACATACGCTGCTTGAGGGGATGTTGTCAATTTCGACTTTATACAGGGCATGACGGCGATGGCGAAAACCCGTCGACAGTGTCCATATAAATGCTATCGCAATAAGAAAAAACGCGACCCCGAAGAAAACTGCCCCGCCATACACGGTGAACAACAAGTTCGACGCATGCGAGAGCATTGCTTTTTGCATTGTAGAAGAGAGTAAGAGAAAGAGCCACAGGCTGTAAAGGTGACCGGCTATTCCAGCCCGGGAAACAAAGTAACAGGATAGCCGGAAGAACCACTGCTTAGAAACGACTTCGAACTACAAGCAGCCGTCGCATGCGCAGAGAAACCTCGAACGACCTGCGTGAAGTGTGGCTGTGTTCTTTCGGAAAAAGGGGATAAAAACATAAGTTTGCTCGGGGGAGGCATCACGAGGAATTCTCTCATCAGTTGCCGATTCTTTCTTCGCCACCATTTCTTCCTGTTTCTTTTTATTATTTTTGAGCGCCTTTCTCTGTTAGTTTGAGGCCTTGAGCAAGGACGGACCAGGTCTCTGTGTAAGCCGCCTTAGGGATGCAAGGCTCCAGTGAGAGGCCAAGGAAATTTGTTCTTGAAAAGCGACGCAATGGGGAAAACGGGAGGCAAGAAAGAAAACGGTTGTGCGGAGACCGCTATACCTAAGGTGCCCGAAAGCAAAGCTTTGCGCATCGTCTTGTTTCTTGGCTTCGCTTTCGCATGCCTCAGGAGTTCACAGCAGATCGAGGGAAAATGGGTACAGGAGAGTCAGTACGGGAAACGACGAAGAGACGGTGTTCGCAGGAATCGCAGCGCCAAATCGAACAAAGTGGATCGAAGAAACGGCGGCGAAGTGTGCGTAAACGAGCTTTGCCACCGCCTTTTTGCCCGGAAGCTTTTGCGACGGATCTGCGCAGAAAATGCACTCAAGAAGGCGAAGCCGGTCGAGAGCAACGGAGAAAAAAGAAGATAGGTGCAAATGGAAGAACTTAGAAATGCTCAATCAAATGTACAGCACGCGCTCTCCTCCTTCCATCATGCAAATGCCTGTGCACTTTCATGGTGCCATTCAGCTAGCGTTTTATAGAAGATAGATATTTTCAAACAGCCTTCAGAAAGTGGTGAAGGAATCTTAAAAAGAACGCACGGTTTCTTACCCTGTGTGGGGAAGACTGCCCTGCACAGGTACAGATGGGGAAAGTGGATCTGAAAAAAAACTTGCGTTATGTCCATGCATTCTTCATTTCTTTCGTCACCATGAAGCGAGGGGGCACACGTATTATGGTGACAGTGTAGGAATTACTCAGCTTCGAAGGAAAGATGTTCGCCGGTAGGAATAGGAGACCCAATATCATGTTCAATGTCGATTCACAGGACACACAACAGCGACGCACGGTCACTACAGTGAAATAGCATCTGCAGGTGCACCTTCTTTGTTGTTCTTTTCCTTGGGGCTTAGAGCTGGTGCTGCCGATGCAGCAAAGTCAGCAGCTGCGTAGGTTCGCGTGTGCCTTACGGACGCGTCGTGGGCCCTTCGCTGATTCGCAAAAGGAAGAATTATGGCGGGCGTAGCGGGCAGTTAACAACTGTGCTTGCAGTGGACATTTTAGGATAGTTTGAAAATGCCAATGTTACGCGCACAGTCGTTCGTTTCCTTACGACACGTTTGAGGCATGCACCGAGAACCGAAGCCAGGCTAGCAATCGAGAAGCCGATGCTCACGAAGCCCGATTACGCTATCGCGTTCTACTCTTGAAGGCGAAGCTCAAGCGTCCTCGAAGTTTTTGTATGCCTGTTTTATTTATTGCGTGAATCGCTGCGACATAGAAACAGAAAGTACTCAAGCGACAACTACAGGACGGCGCTGACTAACACTCCGGCGCTGACTAACACTCCAAGGTTTAAATGCACATATATACCCCATAAAGTGGACGGGAGGATGACCGCCGCCGTAGCTCAGTGGTAGAGCATCGGACGCGTTATTCGAAGGTCGCAGGTTCGGTCCCTGCCGGTGGCAAGTCATCTTTTCGTCCACTTTACTTTCTTCACATTTATATTCTAAATGCTACAGATAACACCCCTTATACTTTCCTTGGCGTTATTGTCTGTTAGTTCTCATTAATATTGTGTCTAACAAAGAAAACGAGCCCTTAAGAGTAATCTTCTTTCCTTCAACTACAGGACGGAAAACATCTGTGATTTTCCGGAAGTCCCGAATGAAATATTCATTTCCATTTCTGCTGTTTGCTCCACACGCCTCAGTCAACATTGAATGATATTGGTTTGGGCTATAGTATTAAGTCAACCCACTGCGTGTTGCTTCAATCGAAGCAGTTGTTCCCTTCGTCTTATAAGATTCAAGTCAATGCGCAACTGAAGCAGTGCACTCCTCAAGTTACTCGCTGTAGGTTCAGCTCACGATAGTCCGAAGATTCGGATGCCGCTCAGAGAAGCCTCCCACAACCTCTAAAACTGTACAGAAAGCACGATTCAATGCACGTTACGAAGGCGCTATTCGCGACGTGTGTTTAATACAACTCGAATGAGCTCTCTCGCTCCGTGCGCGACGCTGTGTGGCAGATAAATTGAGTGACAAATGGTTCACTCCCGCTGAGCAATTAAAACCGCCAGTCATTCCACTTAGTGAACGCCTTGCATCACGCTGCTGACTCGATGTGTTTCAGACGTGTGCAAAATTAGCAATTCATCACCACGCACCTATAGCTATTCCAGCAATTCTCGATACAGAGCGCACTCCTGCTAATTGTACGTCCCATTATTTCTGCGATCTATAATTGCTTTTAGACTGCGTCAACGCCCGTCTTACAAGTAAAGAAAGTTTAAAATAGCCTATTTAGACTAATTCCGATACGGGCGCAAGAGTCATATCTTAATTAAACGTGCGCTTTTGGACGGGCGTCGCGACGCTTTGATTTATTTGTTTGGGCCTTAATTAATATACGAATATCCTCGAAGAGCAAGAAAATGAAATGCGCGGGTAGGGGGGCAAGATTTCGCTCAACTTTCTGTTATAAACGTCTGTTACGCACCCTACAGTGACTGATGACACCTATTTCTATATCCAAAGTGGAAATTAACAAGGGTGATTAGGCTTCTTTTGATTATTTTCTTCACAATTTGTTAACTATTTAACGGGACGTGTGGGAACCACGCCCACCGGCTATCGCGAGATAGCGCCACGTGCTGCGCAGAGGCGGAGCGCGTGGCCCACACACTAAACATTTTACACCCTTAAGGGTGTAAAAAGGGTGTTAATGACACTAGCACCCTTTTTCGCATTGTACAACACCCTTTTTGCTTTATATACACCCTAAGAGAAGGGTGTGCGCGGAAAAAGGGTGTTAATGTCTTTCATAAGGGTGTTAATGGAAGAACGTAAGGGTGTAAATTGAAGCATTAAGCTGCATCCATGCATGCATATTAAAATCGCGTGCATTGCGCAATGCGTCTGTTGTTGTACTGCCTTTTCTAAGGTTATGATATCAGTGACATTACAGAAACAAGGAAATGGTGGAGCTATTGGCACAATGTTAGTTCTCGTGATATTTCATTTTCACATAGACAAATGACGAAGTATCATTGCTTCACAAAATACTACAAGACTCGAGAAAATGTACAAGAAAATCAGCAAACACTTCTTTTGCACAGGCTCGAGGTGTGCCCTACCGTTTTATATTTTCCACATGTCTCACCGCAGCAACCCCCCTCCCCCTTCCTCTTTGTCGAGTCCTAAAGGAACAAAACAAGCTCAACCATGGATGCAAAAATGAAAATGAAGCGATGGCGTGCTTCTCCCGACGGCCACCGGGGATAAAGGTAGGAAGTAAATTATGCTTTGAATTCAACGTCGAAGGTCCTCGGTTGCCATTATTGTCGAAGAGCATGCGCAGCCGTAACCCTGCGCATTAAAGATGACGTGAGAGGTTCGACAAAGTAAATGTATGAGGCAGAATTGGCTCCCGCTTACAGATTACTTTGGAACGCGGCTGCCCCCCCCCCCCCTTCCTCCCTGCTCCCCTCGTGCGCACACCTTTGGATGAGAGAGTTTCTAGGACACCGCGAACTCCATGCATGCATACATGCCGTCTCACATGCTGCACCGATTTAGCGCAGCGCGTGCATGACCGCGCATGCTCGTAAAACTTACGGCATGACAATAAGTGCAAATCATATGCTGTAAACCCAATGATGCCTGAATGCACGGCACGACGAACGCACTGCGAACTCCCATCCCACCGCTCAAGAGTGAGAAAAGACGAAGACTACGACAACTACGGGAGAGAGCGAGAACTGCGAACGCTATCACGCTATATGACATCGTATTTGAAGTGAAGGTACACACACAGAGCGCCACTTTCAACAATGTTTATTTCGAAAACATCACAGTTTATATGCCCATCACGCGCTGTCACAAGTATGTGTATACTGTCCGTTGTCGTTGCCGCGCCTTACACTTCAAATTTGCTAAGCCAACAAGCCCAGTCTGCCATTCTTACAAACTATGCCATCGCCTCCGAGACAGCGCGCCGTCCATCTCGGAAGCCAAGGCTGTGTGCTTCGGATGGATGGATGGATGCTACGAGCGTCCCCTTTAAAACGGGGCGGTGACATGTCTGCCACCAGGCTCGAAGAAAAAAAAAAAAAACTTCCTTGTTTCATGTTGGCCAAATACCTTATCTACATTGATTAAATCTATGTTATTATACCAAGAAATATAAATTCACGGTCCATCTCTCTGCCTCTTAAGGCAGAATGACCTTATTTTTCCCCCATTATTTATTTTTGTTCTTTATCTCTACTTTTCTGCCACCAATACTCTAACCGTCTCTTACTTATTTCTATGGCGGACGTGTTCAGCTTTCCATTGTTGTCCCTAAAACCCAAGGCTTCATGTAGACTCGTGCCCACACGTATACCTGGGTGAATATCGCCACATTCAATCAGTACATGTTCCATCGTTTCCTTAGTTCCCCCGCAGCATGTACATTGTTCTTCTTCGTTACTAAATCTCGCTTTATAACTACGCGTTCTAAGGCAGCCCGACCTTGCTTCAAACAGTAAAGCGCTTCCCCTTGAATTATCATAAAACCTTTCCCTCCTTATTTCGTTTTTTCCTTTTCGGTAGTTACTCAGAGCCGGCTTCTTTTCCATCGCTGTCATCCAATAAGTCCTCTCCGCCTCTCTGACCTTCCGCTTAATGCTCCTTGTTGCCATATCGCCCGCACTGCCAGCCGTATATTTACTGGTGAGCCTCCTAGTTCTTTTTCTCCACTGCGTGTCAACGCTTTTTCTATACAAATACCTGAATACCTTCTCTGCCCATCTACTCTCCTTCATTTTCCTCAGCCTCTCTTCGAATCTCATTTTGCTCTGCGCTTCCCTCACTTCAAAGCCTGTCCATCCCATATCACCCTTTACCGCCTCATTTGTCGTCTTCCCGTGAGCGCCCAACGCGAGGCGGCCCACCGTCCTTTGATTTACATCCATTCCTGATTGCACCTCTGACTTCATGCACACCACTGAGTTCCCAAATGTAAGCCCCGGAACCATCACACCCTTCCACAGCCCTCGAAGCACCTCGTACCTATTGTATCCCCATAAAGCTCTGTGCTTCATAATTGCAGCATTCCTCTTTCCCTTTGCTACCGATGCTTTCTCTTGTACCTCCATATATCTATCCCCCTCATTTACCCATACTCCGAGGTACTTGTACTCGCTTACCCTCGGTATTTTTTGGCCCTGTATTAATACCGTGTGGTCTCCGTGATCATTGAATACCATCAATCCACATTTTGTTGCACTGAATCCTAGTCCCAGAGCCTCACACTCCCTTCCGCATATATCTGCCAGTCGCTGTATATCATCTTGACTGTCCGCAAATAAGACAATATCATCAGCATAAAATAGACCTGGAAGCTTCTGCTCAACCATCGCTCCGACCTGTTTGTGTGACAAATTAAATCCAATGTTGCTACCTTCTAGCGCTTTTTCCATCCTCGCCATGTACAGCATGAATAACAGCGGGGACAAAGGGCATCCCTGTCTCAGCCCCTTGCTAATTTCAACGCTGTCCTTGCTACTTATTCCTTCCCATTCTATACAAACTGTATTTCCTCGGTATATTTCCCTCAAAAGCTGTACACAGTCGTCACCTATGCCCACTTCCTTCAATATATCCCACAAAATTTCCTGATTAACGTTGTCATACGCCCCGGTGATATCTAGATAAGCTACGTATAAGGGCCTGTTTTCTATTTTAGATATTTCTATACACTGGGTAAGAACAAACAGATTATCGTCTAACCGCCTGTCGATTCGAAATCCATTCTGAAGTTCTCCCAAAATATCATTTTGTTCTACCCACGCTTCTATTTTTAATTTTACTGCCTGCATCGCCAACCTGTATAGCACCGATGTAATTGTTAGCGGTCTATACGAGCGAATGTTATCCTTTTCTCCCTTGCCTTTATAGATTAAGTTCATTCTACTTTTTCTCCAACTGTCTGGTATTTCCCTCTCCTGTAAGCACTTTTCTACGGCTTTCAGCAGTGCTTCTTTAGTGTTATGTCCGAGTTCGTTAATGAGGCTGACGGGAACCCCATCTAAGCCCGGAGTAGTGCGCTTAGGAATTTTCCCTTCGGCCTTCTTCCAATTGAAATTCTCTAGTACTACATCTTCTTCGGTTGCACTCCTTTGCGTACTTTTACTCACCGGGGGAATCCCCTGGGTGACCTTTTTAAACGAATCGGCTGTTATCTTTCGGATGTAACCTAGCGCTTCATATCCTTCCAATTTATTTCCTCCTTCATCTACCATATGTTGTTGCATTGTGACAGACTTCCTACCCAGCGCTTTTAGGTGGCTCCAAAAAATCCTAGGCGCGGCCTTCTTCTTTTCGCGAATCTCTGTCATCCAGCGTTCACTTTCACCTTTAATTTTTGCCTCGACTAATTTCTGCACAATGGATTTTTGCTCTAAATACATTTCCCATATTTGGTTGACTTCGTCCTGTGGCCGCTTCTCCTTTTTTGCCTGTCTGTGCTCTCGTGATGCCTGACGTCGCATCTCGATCGCTTCCCGGATTTCTTTGTTCCACCAACTTTTTGGCTTTTTCTTTCCTTTCCAACAAATGGTTTTCTTCTCTATTTCCATTTCTTTCGTGATTACATGTAGCAGCTCACTATACTTCCAGTCTTTGCCTGGTAGTTCGTCTACTTTTTCCTCGACTCTTGCGGCTATATTTGTTATTTGTTTGTCATTTAGATACGAGCTGCCAAACTTTGATTCTATGTTCTTATTTTCAGTTTTATATCCCATTTGTAATATTATGCGTTTATGATCACTACCCAAGCTGTTAATGCCTTCTTCGTCTATTCTCATCTCTCTAAGTTTGTCATATATTCCTTCTGTCATGAGACAGTAATCAATGCTCGATTGCCTGTTTCTGACTTCCCACGTGATCTGCCCCTCACACTTAGGCCCCACGTTAACTATCTCAAGACTATGTTGCTCGCAGAGATCTAGCAATAACTTGCCGTTGGTGTCTGAATATCCGTCAAGGTCATGAATGTGAGCGTTCATGTCCCCTAGAAGGATTATCTCGGCATCATGACCAAATTCTTTAATATCGGTGCTTATGCATTTCACTATCTCCAGATTCTTTCTCTGCAGTTATTGCCTGTCCACAAGTAGGCTACACCTAGCCACGTTTTCTTTCCACCTACTGTGCCCGAAACCCACATATGCTCTGAACACGTTTGTTTCACTCTCTCCCATTTTGTTCTGCTATGAATTAGCATTCCAACCCCCCCACCTCTCCTTTCTGATGTGATCCTGTTACATCCTTCCCAAACATAATTTTCAATATGTGGTGGCTCTTCCAAGTCTCTAAGGTGTGTTTCTGTAACCGCATAAACACCTATCTGTTCCTTGTTTACCTGTCCCTCAATCTCTAACCATTTTGCCTTTTTTCTGCCACCCTGCATGTTAATGTAACTAATTGCAACACGCGCCTTCTCCCTTCTTTTACCTTTTCTCTGTTTTTTTCGCTATACTACCTGTCAAAGAGTCCCCCTGGTTGTTTTCCTCATTACAAGCTACCATGGGCACCGAAGGGCCCGCGTGCCCCCCAAAAAAGCTACTGCGCGTCCTGCAAGACGCCAACCCACCTCATGGCCAAGCCTCCTATCGAAGTGTATTCCGTCTCTTCGAAACCACCCCACCTGTGCACCTCTCTGTTTATTTCCACTACCTCAATGCCTTTCTCTCTACTCATCTGCCATATCTCTCTGTTTGCGTCGACAACCGCTCTTTGCAGGTTGCCGTCACGCACCGGTACCTCCGGTATTGTGCATACCACTATCTGCACCTGAGGGGAAATGGCGCGCATGTCATCGACCCCTTTCGCCAATGTGGTCCCTAGTTCGGCTGATTCGTTACTCAAGACGTCGTTAAGACCTCCCGCGATTATCACGAGGTTACGTCCATTAGACTTAGCTGCGAGTTTTGCGTTAGCTTGTCTCATCACTGATCCCAGCCTATGGCCCGGGAACTTTCCTATTAAAACTCGTTTGTCGCCTCTCACCCTTTCCTTGACTGCTTCTGCGCATGTAGCTAAATCGAGTCCCCGGCGATTATCACGTGATCCGACTTTTCTGGTGGACTCTCCCGCACCTGGCCGCTGCACCTGTTACTAGCGCGTGCTACTGCTTTTGTTTTGTCCCCTCCCGTTCCCAAGACTACTTCGCGGAAGGTGGGTCCTGTGTCCCTTGCACCTGTCTTTCCAAACTGTTTCCCCCTTACGCGCCTACCACTGTGGGGGTCGATGCCCCATTTTCCCGCTGTCGCCTGCTTCCCTGTTCCCCGTGGCTACATTTGCTGGCATGGCTACCTTTGCTGGCATGGCTACCTTTGCCAATCCCTCCTCGGCTGTCTTAAGCCTTTCCGCCATAGCCATCGTTTTTTCCCGCTCTGTCGCTACCGCTTTTCTCCAGCTCGGAGATTCTCGCCTTGAGCTCATTCTGGGCGGCCATCATTATTTCCATCTTCGCCTCTAAACTCGCATTGCTTACACTTGGCGTCAGCTCTCTCTGTCGTCTCATCCTCACAAACCTCTATTTTCCGCCCCATTCGCATCCTGAACACTTTACGGTCTTTTTGACCATGGCTATAGAGCATTCACGCGGCAGATTAGATACACTTAAAGCTAAATGATATCACAAAACTTCGCAAGTATGTTACACTTCAAAGCACCTGTGCACCTTTCAGCCACGTGGTGGCCAAAAAAACAAATATTAAAAAAAACAAAAAAAAAAACACCCGAAGCGACTGTCACACCACTTTGTACCAACAGCACAAAGTTGTAAGATCTAGTGACTTAACTAAAGAAACAAGCTCGAATCATGCAAAAAAAAAAAAGCACTTATCTGACGCTGTCATTCCGGAGCCCACGAAAAACACGTCCGTCCTCTAGCAGCACCACTACCACCACCACTACCACCACACCACTACCACCACTACCACCACAACTAGCACACTAGCACAACTACCACAATACACCACAAGGAGGGGCACCGACGGCACCTACTTGTGCTCATAGCGCTCGGCGATGAAACAATCGGTGTCACGTGATGGCGCGTAGAATCACGTGGGGGTGCTATTAGCCTGAAGCAGTGGAGTGGAAAGGAGG
>NC_051180.1:127216423-127298199 GCF_013339695.2 Rhipicephalus sanguineus | reverse complement strand
AAACGAAATTTTTACGGCTACCGCCTAAGAAGTAAGTGGATTTATATTCATTCTTGGATGTCTTAAGCGCATTTAAGCATTGATTTGTGTTCGTAAGACTTGGAGCACACAAAGAAATTCATATTTGAGCAAAAAATTGGTATTTTTTTGCATGCGTTGCATGTTTGACAATGTCCAATATAATTGACTTGGGTGTCAATGACAACAAAAAACACGACAGTACGCGCGTGTGCTCTCTTGGCGCTCTACAGAGGTAATAGGTTTTTTCGCTGCAGTTCTCTCGTTATTACATTTACACATCACGTATTTTCTTTTGTAGGTAAGAGGCCCCGTGTGAGTAATGCCACGGCTGAGAAACCTTGGAGAGAAATTGCAGAGCGGGACACCTCAGACTTGGACCTCTCGCACATGATGACGACTCTGCTGAAGACTTCGTGTTACTTCATGAACTTCAGGTTGCAACATGAAAACAAGTTTTTTTGCGAAAAGTGCCAACTGTTCTATTGTATCACGAAGGAACGGCGATGCTTGAAAATGCCCACTCATCTTAAACTAAGATTTGCGGACTGGAATTTACAAGACCATTAAGAATTGTATTCTCGGTTTGGAAGCAGCAAATAAAAGTATATTTCTGTTGCGAGATGTCCTCTTTTTTGGTCACTGGCCTCAACTACGCTCTACTATCTGTTCCCCCAAAACATCCCCCTAGAGTCCCAATGTCCAATATATTGGACAACGTGATGCGGCCAAGTAACATAATATATTGAAAAACTACGTGACACTTTTCACCTTTGCACTCAGAAAAAGCAGTTCTGAAAGTTTACCAAAAATCCATGACCCTAAATTCACTGTGAGTCTCAGGAGGTTATGCGAACTGGGTGCCAGGCGTATGCTTACAGCGTCGAAACGCCCCCTGTTCGAGCGATGCTCCTGATGAAGTAAAGCATTGCGCTGAAAAGGACCCTTATAACGGAAAGAGAACTGTTTATTTGTGAGGCGCTTGCTTGGCCTCACGTCATTTGCCGTGACAACTATGTGTTTGTAAACGTACTGCGCGACACGATCACCTTAAGAAGGTGCAGAAAAATGGAGACAACAGGAAAGAGGTGTGTGCGCTAAATATGTGTTTGTTTTCAAGATAAAATTGTATTTAACGCGCGCAATTAATCGCTTGCGACAAACGCAAGCAAGACAGAAAGAAAGGTGAAAAGAACGCCGAAATGTATACGACCTATTATTGAGCTCAGTTTGCTGACATCATAGTGTAACACTCTCCAGCACTACGCAATGCTGTGCAAATCTTACTAAATAATCCCAAGATCTTTTTCAGTTTCCCCTCAGTATTGCTTACGTCTACTTCAAACACCTCCAAATTTTTTCCAATGTTCTTCAGTGCTCATAAGTCTCCACTTTCAATTTAATCATAATCCACATATATTTTCACGGGCTCCCCTAGTCTGTGCATGCGGAATCTGAACCCACGATAGATGCATCGTCTAAGTATTTAGTGCTGCAAAATATCTGACAAACTAATGCAGCGCCACGCAAATCGCACAGGTCGTTCCCAGGCGCTGTTTATGCTTTTCGACTTGTATGTAAGAAACCAAGAGGGAGATAATTTATTTACAGAAAGGCAGAGCGGTTGGTCTGAGCTACAGTTTGCTTTGGCGTGCTGCTCGACACTGCGGAGGGGGACCAGGGGAGCGAAAGAGTGATGAATGACGATGGTGAGATAGGGAATGATAATATAATCCCGTAAAGCTGGCGCAAATCTAAAGACGTGCATCCAGTTCAGTGCCTTAATTGCAACAAGGCTACGACTGCTTCTATAACCACATGTGTGGTTATAGAAGCAGAAACTGGCAATGACCACAACCGGGACCTGTGTTCTGTCACTGCAGCCGATCAAGTGGGAATAACGTCTTGTGAATGCCACACAAAGACGAATGCGACGAATCATGCATGTGATGATTCGCTTTAGCTTGTGAGGCATACGGAACTTCATTTCTGGGCCCAATTTATGCAGGCGCTCCTGCCGGCGTTCTGGTTTGTTCCAGTGCTCTAAGGTGGAGTTGCGCATTACGCGCCGAAGTAAGGCGTTAGTGTCTGCTCGCGAAAATGCAATGCACACTTCTGAGTCATTATTTAAAGCTGTTTCAGCTTCAGCGTCAGCCTCTTCATTCCCCATTACTCCACACTGAGCAGGTATCCACTGGACTGCTACATGACGTCCATTTTTTTCGCAGGAATGCCAAGGAGAGGTGCAATTCTATAGATAAAGTATGATATGGGCCTTCTCTCATGACGCAATCGATGGTTTGAAGAGCAGCTTTGGCACCGCAGAATATCGTCCATCTACTAGCGGGCTCTGCGGGAACGAATCGTATTGCCTCCCGAATAGCAACAAGTTCCGTGGCAGTTGACGTGGTCTTTCGATATAACTTTAAATGTCGAGCGATGGCCATCTGCGGGATGACAAAGGCTGTGGCGGAAATACATGAAGTGGTAGATCCATCAGTGTATGCGTGCACCGCACCGCCGTACATTGTATAAATGTGCTGGACGGTAAGTTGCTTTAGACCGATAGATGGTACAATGAATTTCTTCGTAATCCCAGGTACCTGAAGCTTAACAAATGGTCTAGGCAGGGCGCATGAAGGTGTCCCAGAAACACATGGGGTGAGAATCTTGATGGTATAATGTTCTCGTTCCGCGATATATCTCTTGAATAACTGCAGTCTAGGTGGGCGGCAGGGAATACTGATAGGGGGTGTTGCCTGTGTCGGGTCAACAGGCGAAGATAGACTCGAAGAGGCTCGCAGATCATATATACATTGATGGGACAAGCCCGAGCTTCGGCGATAGTTCCGTTGGTTGATGTGCAGCGTGATAGGCCCAAGCATGTGCGCAATCCTTGAGCTTGGATGCTTTCTAGCGTGCTCACACAACTAGGTTTCGTGTTTGAGAGCACGGGCATGCGGTATCGTAAGTATCCTACGAATAAAGGTTGGTACATTTGTAGGAGAGCTGCCTGCGATGGTCCCACCTTACTCCTGCCACGACCCGAAAAACATGGACAGAACTCTTCACCTTTGACTTCAGTGCAAAGACGTGTTTTGACCACGATAGATTCCGTCGATGATCACACCAATGAATATGTGTTGCAATACAGCAGGAATCTTTGCTCCATTCACGGTTATTGGATAGCTTGACATTTGTTTGCGCGTAAATGCAAGCAGTGCGCATTCTTCAGTTGAGAGTGCGAGTCCCTGACGTCGTAGGTACCTTGCTGTGATGGTCACAACACGCTGCAGTCGAGCGCGCAATTGGGAACGTGTAGCAGCAGACACACATATGCAGATGTCGTCCGCATATGTCCTAACCATCACGGTGTCAGCAAGTTCAGCACCAAGCCCAATGAACGTCATGTCGAAAAGGGTCGGACTGAGAAACCTCCTTGGGGAACCCCGCGGAGAATATTAAAATGATCGGTATCTCTATCGCTTGTCGACATATACACGGTACAGCCACTAAGGTAACTCACGATCCATGCATACGGTCGGCCGCCGATGTCTAACTCCTGTAGCGCATCAAGGATTGCATACTGCAAGACATTGTAGTAGGCGCCCTTGATATCAAGAAAAATCGCTGTCGCTAACCTGCGTCGACATCTTCCCTGTTCAGCATCGGAGACCAACTTGACGACAACGCCTATAACTGATCGGCCTCTCTTAAAGACATTCATGAATTCAGGACCAGGAAAGGAATTAGGGCTCTATAATAGCCACTCTAATCTCGACACACATAGTCACATCCAGGCTACAGTAGTCCTTGGCTACCTCCAATTCGCTCCGACCCTGGTACAGAGCCACTGCACGGAATAGTTGAGTTTGTTGTGGAGATGACGGCTGACTTCGTACTACCCGCCAGATCTCAGAAAGGGGCTGTCTTGGGTTCAGAGATCCACAGAATGGCCTCCATCGCCTGCCTGTAAAGCTTGTCGAGATAGCGAAGAACGTGTCGTTGAGCTTGACGACAGGCTGAGAGGTCTGACGGTTGATCTCGTTCTTCTGTATCGCCGTTCTGCGCGACGGCGTATAGCACGAAGGGCCTCGTATGGAAATCGATAGCTGATTGCTGCATCGGTATGTTAACTTGTCTTGTTGTGTCAGGCAGTGAAGAAGCATAATCTCTTCTACTTCGGACGGTGCAGTTGTGCGCTTACAGCCGGTTTCACAGATGGTCTTGAATAAACTCCAATCTGTCTGATGAATGCAGCGTGAGGCTAAGCGGCGGAACCACCTAAAATGAAAGTAGGTTAGCAGGTGGTCACTACCATGAGTCTCTATATCCGTGGGCCAAGATGCAGAAGAGTGGAGGCCCCTGAACACAATCGTAAAGTCGAGGCAGCTGCTGTAAGCAGTTCCTCGAATCAATGTAGGTGATCCGTCGTTGAGCATCTTTAGTCCGACATTACACACGAAGTTGGACAAATCTGTCGCACGACCATTCATTACAGTGCTACCCCAGAGGGGATGATGAGCGTTAAAGTCACCAATCACAAGTGTGGGCTTTGTGCAGCCTGAAGCACGGACCTAAGGTGGGGGCAGTCGATCTTCGCAAGTGGATGGATGTATCCTCCAATTAGTGAGAACGTGCACCTTTTATGTTTTATAGTCAAACATACTCAATCATTCGTAGTAAGAACCCAAAGGTTGGTAGCGCCTCTATGTCGTCAGTGGGTCTTGGCGCACCATAGTAGCGTGCTCTGAATGTGCGGAAAGACGAAGCAAAGTCGCTTAGAAGATGACAAATTCTCTAACAATAAAATCCAGTGGCAGCGGGATGCATATTTATTTGTTTGGCCATAGCTTGGCGATACAGTTTGACTCGTATCAGAGGCTGGATGAGGTACTTCAAATGTGAGCTTCCTCTGAGATACTTTGCAGAGCAGTCTTCTTCGCCCTGGGCAGCAAAAAAAAGAAAAAAGAAAAAAAGAAACGTATGCACTTGTGTGGGTATATGGATACACTGTCAAATATATTACAATTTATGGGTTTATAAAATAACTTGTTACTTGGGCTAGTTGACAAAATCATATCTAATCACAAATCATTTATAACTTAGCCAGAGATCACCGATCTGCACAGCTCTTCTAAGCTGCCGATATCCCAACGGTTTTTAGTACTTATAACTTACGCCTTGTTCTTAGATATCAATATGAAATAAAGAACAATATTCCAATGCTTGCAGATTTGGCAGAGTTAGCCGAATACTCTTCTTCGTATCCCTTACGGCTCATGAGAAAGTACGAAACAAGAACACCACGCACAAATTACGGGGCCTAGATGCTAAGAATAACTTTGCCCTCTGTGTTAAAGCTTTTATCGCAAAATGTTTTTGATATTTCTTGCTGCAGGCCTGCGCTTCATGCTTTTTTTGTGAGCTGATATCTAAAATGTCAGTTTTGAACTTATCTTTGATGTTTTTTTCCTATTTTCTCGCTGAATTGCGTGCACCTGTTGCGTTCTTTTGGGTGACTATGTGCAAGAATAATATATGCTCTCTGTGTGTTTATACTTTTACGCCAATTTTTTATTACCGCCACTGCATGCTGAACTGTAATCCGCTGGGAAGCCTAGTCAAGCTCACAAGAGCTTTTTTCTTCCCAATGCCCTCTACTTCTGAATTGTAAATGATTGATGATGATTGATGATTGATTGATTGATTGATTGATTGATTGATTGATTGATTGATTGATTGATTGATTGATTGATTGATTGATTGATGATTGATTGATTGATTGATGATTGATTGATTGATGATTGATTGATTGATTGATTGATTGATTGATTGATTGATGATTGATTGTTGAGTGAGTGAGTGAGTGAGTGACGTGAGTGAGTGAGTGAGTGAGTGAGTGAGTGAGTGAGTGGTGAGTGAGTGAGTGAGTGAGGTGAAAAATATTTGAGCGCAAACATACGGCACATTCACACAACATACCCACATACCTATAGGCACCAAACACGTACAACGCTCAAATATTTGTCAAAACTATGGCTGTAGTTGTTGCTTTTTGACGCGCAAAAGTGAGTGTGCTGATTAATTTTTTTCAGGACCAGACCTATCAAATCCTGGCCGTCCAGAGGGCCCGCGCGAGGGCCGTCAGGTTTAACCTGATGGTCCCCGAGTGGGCCTAGCCAGGTGACGTTGAGTTTACTCGCGTCTATTGTGGACCGAATAAAGTTGTTTCACTCACTCACTCACATGGGCACATAACACGCCAGAGCCTTCCTAGTGCACATGAGAAATAGCGGCGGCCGAATCCTGCGTGAAAGCACGAAAAAAAAGTTGAAATGCTAGGTATACTTTTGCAGAATATATACATTCTCGCAAAACGTTAGGACTGACGAACGTTCACGGCGGATAAATGTGGGTTAAAGTGCTCAGATAGAACTGACCATTGTGATAATTGGCAAGTATCCATTTTTTTTGCAAACGGCCCCAAACAATCGTACGTATGACAAAACACGAACACAAGCGCCGACTCTCAAGAGTTACGGGTCGGCGTTTTCATAATTTCTATTGGCGCCGTTTAGAAACAATGAAAGTGCTTAGTATGGCGTGTACACGCGCTGCGCTTACTTTTAGAAAATTATAATTTTCGAGCAAAAAATGTAATGATTGATTCGAATCAAGACCAGACGTTCAGGCAAGCGAAAACGAAGTCAATGAAGATGCTGCAGATCACAAGTTTCGAATAGCGCGCCATTTCGACAAAACACGTACTTGTTCGCATACGTGAGATGCATCTTTTATGTTGCGTTGTAAACTACGTTATGCTTTGGGGCAAACTCCGAAGAAAAAGAATAAAAATTAGCTAAGAGTGGTAGGCCTGATCACAGCTGCTCCGCACCCTGCGAGGGGACGGGTGATCACATGCTGGTCTGTCCTTCGTGTAGGTGCACGCGCACATCCATCCAGAAGCACACGACGCTGTCTGGAGTCAGCAGTCGGTATCGATCACCCACAGCCGCGCCCACTTCGACTCCCCATTTTCCTGTTGGTCCCGTTAAATAAATATATACAAAGTGTATGAAGAGCCCTGCTGTGACGAGAGAGAGGGCTGCTGCAACAACAAGGAAGGGGGGACCCCTTCCCCTCAATAAAACCTGGGTGTGGGGACAAGTGAGAGAAAGAGAACTGCATCAAGTGAGACCATCAAAGCGATGTCTACGAAGAAAATAAGAAGCAGGGAAACAAGATGGGGAAGTGGCAGGAAAGGCAAATTTCGTGGAGCTAGACAATGCAGATCACGTGCTGTCTCCCCTACACTTTTTCCCAGCCTCCCTGTTTCGCCGGCGGGGTGGAATTCTGGCAGGCAGGCAGGTAGGTAGTTGGTCCGGAGGCGGTGGTGGGGGCCGTTTTGGGAGCAGCACAGAGCTTTGTCCACTGTGAACCGCCGTGCCTGGCTCTGTCAGATCTTCATGGCGTTCATGGAACATGGTATAATGTTCTCGTTCCGCGATATATCTCTTGAATAACTGCAGTCTAGGTGGGCGGCAGGGAATACTGATAGGGGGTGTTGCCTGTGTCGGGTCAACAGGCGAAGATAGACTCGAAGAGGCTCGCAGATCATATTACATTGATGGGACAAGCCCGAGCTTCGGCGATAGTTCCGTTGGTTGATGTGCAGCGTGATAGGCCCAAGCATGTGCGCAATCCTTGAGCTTGGATGCTTTCTAGCGTGCTCACACAACTAGGTTTCGTGTTTGAGAGCACGGGCATGCGGTATCGTAAGTATCCTACGAATAAAGGTTGGTACATTTGTAGGAGAGCTGCCTGCGATGGTCCCACCTTACTCCTGCCACGACCCGAAAAACATGGACAGAACTCTTCACCTTTGACTTCAGTGAAAAGACGTGTTTTGACCACGATAGATTCCGTCGATGATCACACCAATGAATATGTGTTGCAATACAGCAGGAATCTTTGCTCCATTCACGGTTATTGATAGCTTGACATTTGTTTGCGCGTAAATGCAAGCAGTGCGCATTCTTCAGTTGAGAGTGCGAGTCCCTGACGTCGTAGGTACCTTGCTGTGATGGTCACAACACGCTGCAGTCGAGCGCGCAATTGGGAACGTGTAGCAGGCAGACACACATATGCAGATGTCGTCCGCATATGTCCTAACCATCACGGTGTCAGCAAGTTCAGCACCAAGCCCAATGAACGTCATGTCGAAAAGGGTCGGACTGAGAAACCTCCTTGGGGAACCCCGCGGAGAATATTAAAATGATCGGTATCTCTATCGCTGTCGACATATACACGGTACAGCCACTAAGGTAACTCACGATCCATGCATACGGTCGGCCGCCGATGTCTAACCTCCTGTAGCGCATCAAGGATTGCATACTGCAAGACATTGTAGTAGGCGCCCTTGATATCAGAAAAATCGCTGTCGCTAACCTGCGTCGACATCTTCCCTGTTCAGCATCGGAGGACCAACTTGACGACAACGCCTATAACTGATCGGCCTCTCTTAAAGACATTCATGAATTCAGGACCAGGAAGGAATTAGGGCTCTATAATAGCCACTCTAATCTCGACACACATAGTCACATCCAGGCTACAGTAGTCCTTGGCTACCTCCAATTCGTCTCCGACCCTGGTACAGAGCCACTGCACGGAATAGTGAGTTTGTTGTGGAGATGACGGCTGACTTCGTACTACACCGCCAGATCTCAGAAAGGGGCTGTCTTGGGTTCAGAGATCCACAGAATGGCCTCCAATCGCTGCCTGTAAAGCTTGTCGAGATAGCGAAGAACGTGTCGTTGAGCTTGACGACAGGCTGAGAGGTCTGACGGTGATCTCGTTCTTCTGTATCGCCGTTCTAGCGCGACGGCGTATAGCACGAAGGGCCTCGTATTGGAAATCGATAGCTGATTGCTGCATCGGTATGTTAACTTGTCTTGTTGTGTCAGGCAGTGAAGAAGAAATAATCTCTTCTACTTCGGACGGTGCAGTTGTGCGCTTACAGCCGGTTTTCACAGATGTCTTGAATAAACTCCCAATCTGTCTGATGAATGCAGCGTGAGGGCTAAGCGGCGGAACCACCTAAAATGAAAGTAGGTTAGCAGGTGGTCACTACCATGAGTCTCTATATCCGTGGGCCAAGATGCAGAAGAGTGGAGGCCCCCTGAACACAATCGTAAAGTCGAGGCAGCTGCTGTAAGCAGTTCCTCGAATCAATGTAGGTGAATCCGTCGTTGAGCATCTTTAGTCCCGACATTACACACGAAGTTGGAAAAATCTGTCGCACGACCCATTCATTACAGTGCTACCACCAGAGGGGATGATGAGCGTTAAAGTCACCAATCACAATGTGTGGGCTTTGTGCAGCCTGAAGCACGGACCTAAGGTGGGGGCAGTCGATCTTCGCAAGTGGATGGATGTATCCTCAATTAGTGAGAACGTGCACCTTTTATGTTTTATAGTCAAACATACTCAATCATCGTAGTAAGAACCCAAAGGTTGGTAGCGCCTCTATGTCGTCAGTGGGTCTTGGCGCACCATAGTAGCGGCTCTGAATGTGCGGAAAGAACGAAGCAAAGTCGCTTAGAAGATGACAAATTCTCATAACAATAAAATCCAGTGGCAGCGGGATGCATATTTATTTGTTGGCCATAGCTTGGCGATACAGTTTGATCGTATCAGAGGCTGGATGAGGTACTTCAAAATGTGAGCTTCCTCTGAGATACTTTGCAGAGCAGTCTTCTTCGCCCTGGGCAAGCAAAAAAAAGAAAAAAGAAAAAAAGAAACGTATGCACTTGTGTGGGTATATGTATACACTGTCAAATATATTACAATTTATGGGTTTATAAAATAACTTGTTACTGGGCTAGTTGACAAATCATATCTAATCACAAATCATTTATAACTTAGCCAGAGATCACCGATCTGCACAGCTCTTCTAAGCTGCCGATATCCCAACGGTTTTTAGTACTTATAACTTACGCCTTGTTCTTAGATATCAATATGAAATAAAGAACAATATTCCAATGCTTGCAGATTTGGCAGAGTTAGCCGAATACTCTTCTTCGTATCCCTTACGGCTCATGAGAAAGTACGAAACAAGAACACCACGCACAAATTACGGGGCCTAGATGCTAAGAATAACTTTGCCCTCTGTGTTAAAGCTTTTATCGCAAAATGTTTTTGATATTTCTTGCTGCAGGCCTGCGCTTCATGCTTTTTTTGTGAGCTGATATCTAAAATGTCAGTTTTGAACTTATCTTTGATGTTTTTTTCCTATTTTCTCGCTGAATTGCGTGCACCTGTTGCGTTCTTTTGGGTGACTATGTGCAAGAATAATATATGCTCTCTGTGTGTTTATACTTATTACGCCAATTTTTTATACCGCCACTGCATGCTGAACTGTAATCCGCTGGGAAGCCTAGTCAAGCTCACAAGAGCTTTTTCTTCCCATGCCCTCTACTTCCTGAAGTGGTAAATGATTGATTGATTGATTGATTGATTGATTGATTGATTGATTGATTGATTGATTGATTGATTGATTGATTGATTGATTGATTGATTGATTGATTGATTGATTGATTGATTGATTGATTGATTGATTGATTGATTGAGTGAGTGAGTGAGTGAGTGAGTGAGTGAGTGAGTGAGTGAGTGAGTGAGTGAGTGAGTGAGTGAGTGAGTGAGTGAGTGAGTGAAAAATATTTGAGCGCAAACATACGGCACATTCACACAACATACCCACATACCTATAGGCACCAAACACGTACAACGCTCAAATATTTGTCAAAACTATGGCTGTAGTTGTTGCTTTTTGACGCGCAAAAGTGAGTGTGCTGATTAATTTTTTCAGGACCAGACCTATCAAATCCTGGCCGTCCAGAGGGCCCGCGCGAGGGCCGTCAGGTTTAACCTGATGGTCCCCGAGTGGGCCTAGCCAGGTGACGTTGAGTTTACTCGCGTCTATTGTGGACCGAAATAAAGTTGTATTCACTCACTCACTCACATGGGCACATAACACGCCAGAGCCTTCCTAGTGCACATGAGAAATAGCGGCGCCGAATCCTGCGTGAAAGCACGAAAAAAAAGTTGAATGCTAGGTATACTTTTGCAGAATATATACATTCTCGCAAAACGTTAGGACTGACGAACGTTCACGGCGGATAAATGTGGGTTAAAGTGCTCAGATAGAACTGACCATTGTGATAATTGGCAGTATCCATTTTTTTGCAAACGGCCCCAAACAATCGTACGTATGACAAACACGAACACAGCGCCGACTCTCAAGAGTTACGGGTCGGCGTTTCATAATTTCTATTGGCGCCGTTTAGAAACAATGAAAGTGCTTAGTATGGCGTGTACACGCGCTGCGCTTACTTTTAGAAAATTATAATTTTTCGAGCAAAAAATGTAATGATTGATTCGAATCAAGACCAGACGTTCAGGCAAGCGAAAACGAAGTCAATGAAGATGCTGCAGATCACAAGTTTCGAATAGCGCGCCATTTCGACAAAACACGTACTTGTTCGCATACGTGAGATGCATCTTTTATGTGCGTTGTAAACTACGTATGCTTTGGGCAAACTCCGAAGAAAAAAGAATAAAAAATTAGCTAAGAGTGGTAGGCCTGATCACAGCTGCTCCGCACCCTGCGAGGGGACGGGGTGATCACATGCTGGTCTGTCCTTCGTGTAGGTGCACGCGCACATCCATCCAGAAGCACACGACGCTGTCTGGAGTCAGCAGTCGGTATCGATCACCCACAGCCGCGCCCACTTCGACTCCCCATTTTCCTGTTGGTCCCGTTAAATAAATATATACAAAGTGTATGAAGAGCCCTGCTGTGACGAGAGAGAGGGCTGCTGCAACAACAAGGAAGGGGGGACCCCTTCCCCTCAATAAAACCTGGGTGTGGGGACAAGTGAGAGAAAGAGAACTGCATCAAGTGAGACCATCAAAGCGATGTCTACGAAGAAAATAAGAGCAGGGAAACAAGATGGGGAAGTGGCAGGAAAGGCAAATTTCGTGGAGCTAGACAATGCAGATCACGTGCTGTCTCCCCTACACTTTTTCCCAGCCTCCCTGTTTCGCCGGCGGGGTGGAATTCTGGCAGGCAGGCAGGTAGGTAGTTGGTCCGGAGGCGGTGGTGGGGGCCGTTTTGGGAGCAGCACAGAGCTTTGTCCACTGTGAACCGCCGTGCCTGGCTCTGTCAGATCTCATGGCGTCGGCGTGACGCTTTTTGCCGCGCTGCCGGGGCACGCGTGCGAGGCGTATGAGGTTTGCGCTTTTGAGAAAGACTCGGGGCTTTCCCGATCGCGCCGCCGAGCTAGAGCCAGATTGAGCGTCCTAACGCCCAGGCGATGGAGGGGGAAGGAGCGCATCGCGATGCGAGCACGGGCGGCGTGTTTCTTCTCTGCTGGTTTTTGTAACTTTCTTTTTTTTAGAGAATCCAAAGTTTATTTTTTAAAGCTATTCCTATTCCTATTCTAAGACTCGCCTAGGTGTCTCCTCGAGCGAATTTGAACGGCGTTCGAGTGAGTTGCCTTCCGCTAGAAAAATAGACTTCGAAACTTTGTGTATTCCCCCAGGGCCCATGCATGAATTGAGCTTTCCTTGGAACGGTCTGTTCGAAGTGGCGCTGGCATTCAGCTGAATTCGGCTGCCTCTGCAACACGTTTGTTCGTTCTTCCACATCAATAACGTTGCCTTATTTGCGATAAAGCAGTGTTTATAAATATTGGCTTAGAAGGAATGAAGGAAGGAAATAGAAAGGCACACGGCAGGAAGGTTAACAAGAAAAGGCCTGGTTGGATATCCTATACGATGGGGGAATGAGAAAGGGGAATGAGAAAGGAGAATATAAAGATGAGATGGTGAGAGAGAGGATGATGAAGGTTACCACTTAGGTTTAGTGCTCGTAATTTTTGCCACATGTAGGGCGATGCGCCTCACCCTGTGTGTGTATTTCGTTCCTGTGACTCTAGACAGTACCTGGCGGCGTGTTATAAGATGAAGTTGTAATTAAATGAATCTAGAGTAACTAAAAGAAGCAGTGATTGCCAACGGTAGTCGTTGGACACCTTCATTTTCGTATACCTCGCCGCGCATCCATGCGTTTGTTCGGTGTGGTCGTACTTCCGCCGATCGCGCGGGATATCCACCCAGATCAACATTATCATGGAGCTGCTCGGGGCAGCCCCGCGCCCTTGGGGTTGCGCCAGACGCTCCACCGCAATGCAAACGTGCATTTACAAGAAGCACACTGCTCAAATTGCAGAGAGGAGATGATGGACCTCATCCCCGCCAGATAGAGTGCACGTCCCGCTTTATTTCGTTGCCGATAACGTTCGCGACGTTCGGTGTAGGTTCCTCTGCTTCGGCAGGAAGATGCATGAAATGCTTGAGGCTCTGAATGTGTGTAGCTACATTCCGACAAACGCGGGTCAAGTCATCTTCTCGCTTTCATGTAAACTCTAGACGGTCAAGTTGGGAGAGCGTAGAGGTGAGTTGTGTCGAGTCGTCGGCAACGGGTGTGCGTACGTCAGTGATTTCCCAGTTTCTTCTGAAAAATTCGTGCGTTCTTTGTTCCTTCTTCAGATCGTCCACGTTGATCGCACAGGCAGTAGTTGAAGAGGACGTGTCGAAACAAATGACGCGCTTTTTGGTAGCTTTATATTCGCTCATGTAATTTGCAGTTAAGTGTACATGCATTACGATGAAAATTTCCCCATTATTTTAGTTTCTGGTGTGGGAATGCACAAAAGTTATTCTCAAGTGTGATTAACCAATGCCTACAGTTTAATCACACTCAAAGAGCCCAGGTTTAGGAAAGCAGCTGCATGAAAGGTCCGGATCTATATGAATGGCTCAGGTGCACGGTTCAACTAAGTGCTTCAAGTTTCGCGGCGACATCCGGCTCCTTCCCCTTCCTTTGTCCTTCTCCCAATCTGCATTCTTTTTCCGCGGGGGAAAATGTTGACCTTAGGCTGGTGGCACATGAGCAAGTGGGCCGGAGTTGGAAGCACAGGGCAAGCGAATAACTATGGGCGCACGCTGAAGAAGAAACGAAGGGGGGAGGCGGGTACAAGCGCTTTGCTCTGGCACCCACTACGCAGAGGCAGCGAAGCCTGGCAGCGGCCACGGCAAATGCAAATGACCCTGATTGGCGACGGTGCGAGAGAACGTACGCATGTACGGAAGCTCGTCCTAGGTTCTAGCGAGTACGCGCACCGCTCCCTCGCAGGTATTCCCGTTCGCGGCTGTCGCTTTGCCACCTTGCGATCGCCGCCTCACTTCTTGCCTTCTGTTCCATCCAACCTCGCGTGCTCGGCGTGCGCTAATCTCGCGTAAATGCGTGTGGGGAGCGCTATCCTTTCACGAGAGGCCCCGGTCCAGTGAAATGAAAATATCTTTCTACACTCGCGCTGGGAATAGGATTGACGGCAGCACGCCCGGCGAACGAGGGCGCGCGTGCGAGGCGGCGAAGGGTGTGGAAAAGACTGGTGCTGCTGCTTGACTCTTAAGTACATAGGCGGGAATAAGTTAGCAGCGGTTGCGCTGGGACGGGCAGTCACTTTTCCGCGCTGCGCCGAGGCAGAAATCCCGTTACTCGCAGCTTGGAACGAGTTAGACTGGTAGTGCATAACGAATGATATATATGGTGGTGCATGTGTAAGTCGAAGACTTCGCAGAACCCAGGCATTGGCACCGACTATTTCGAAGCCGGTGAAATGCTTATGGTTAGCCGATGTAAAGGAGGAAAAAAAGAACGCTTACTATAGAGGAGTGCATATATAAACCGCAGGGACGTTCTGCCGGAATGGTTCGTCAGATTCCCTTTGGGCGGAATACATCAATGTAGTGAACGAACTCACCACGTGGGATGTATGAAGCAGTCGTGTTGCAAGTATCCATATGAACTTTATTGAAGGAATGTTATAATGAATGAAAAAGTTTACGGCGAACAAAGAAACAAACAAACAAACAAGGCCTATACACTGCTATTTTCATGTAACCGACCCGTTACACGTTCACCCACAGCCTTGCGCGGGCCAAGCCGGAAATGCGAACGTTCCCGATTATTTTAGATCGTTCTGACAAGCTTGAGCGCGCAACGCGTGCAGTAGAAACAGTGCTTACAATTGGGCGAGTTGGTACTGATTCATGACTGGTTTTTGCGCAAAAAGTAAACCGAAATCCATATAAACCAAATAAACAAAAAAAAGACAGACGGAAAGTAAACCGCGAGTAATTGAAGCATTTCATAGAAATATGGGAGAGGGAGTGTGTAAGCCAAGCTTCCATCACGATATCCGATAAGGAATTCGACTTTTTGAAAAGCACGTGTAGTAATCTGACCGACCACATCTGCTAAATATTTGTAAGGTCAGCCTCAATTTCTTTGTCTTTTTTATGTTCTTTTCATGGCATAGGGTTGCTGAATACGTTTATTTGTTTTATGTTGTAGGTTTTCGTGTCCACCGGCGGAGGGCATCGGTGTTTGTGAAGATAAAAGTGCATTTCGTTGTTTCAAATAAAACAGTTGTGAGTTTGCGTCCGTGATGTCTATTTCAATTTCGTCCTTGTGTGTGATGCGCAAAAAAAAAGTCATGAAGCGTACAGTAGAGTTTATTCTGGAAATAACGCGGCCAGCAACGATAAGCCAGGAAACTTCTATATACATGTGTAAATGCCGACGCGCTTACCGCTGATCAGATTACCGACGGCTGACGACGGGGATTGCCGCTATCAGTGTACAGCGTGTATTTCTTGCGCTTTAACTTCTCATTGCCTGGGCACAAGTTCGCCCAAATAAAGTGTTTCGTCTCTAATACACCGAGTGCCGACTTCTTCACCGTCACAACCACATGACAAAACTCACAGGGTCCCTTATGCATTCACTTAAGACCACTCAAAGGCGAAGGGCATCTGTTTCTTCTTGTTCTCCTGCCCCGTCACCCTCCGAAAGTTTTGCGCACCTAGCGTGGTTTTGCATTGCCTCCAGATTCGTAGGCACCTCACCTGGTTTTGCACTGCTTCTGTGGTCTGCCCACTTTTGACCAAGCTACGATGTCATGTGATAACGTCTTCATGTGACGCGACGTCACGTGACGTGACGCCATGACGACGTCAAAAATGTTGGCTATCTGCTACGTCATGATGACGTCACCATATGACGTCATCACGTGACGATTTTTTTGCATCACTCGTCCCCGACGCCGTAGACGCGGGGGCCGACGCCAACGGTCAAATTTGCGTTTGATGAGGCATTTAGAGGCATATAGCCGGCTGAGAAGAAGATTGCTTTCGCCTTCGAGTCGTCTTAGGCAGATTCACAAGGGGCATGGTGATTTACTTCTGTGGCATCGACAAAATTATTTTATAACTGTTATTGCTACTTTTGATGTTTTAAGGTGCCGTTTTTGTTTTGTAGGGGGAGAGTGAAGATATCGTTGGCTGTAGGCGGATCTGTAGCCTTAAACGATGTGCTGCATATTGCCCCACCCGTATACCCTCTTTAGGAATATCTTAGTAAAGCTTTTCGTCGTTCAAAAGCGCAACGCGTGCGGCTGAACAAAACGACGCGCACAGCGTGGCGATTCGAAACAGTGCACAGGCCGGCACAATGAGAACATTGCAGCCACACCCTGCTGTCGGTATACAGCGGCCTAGAATGAATGTGTCAATAATTACAATACATTTGACATCGCTCGCAGAGCAGTGCCATCCCTCGCACGACGGTGAATACGCTAACTACGACTCGCGGGTGCCATGAGGTGAAAACCAATTTCCAGGGAGTATGAGCACCCACACCGTATTAAACAACCAAATAAACGATTGAACAAAAAAGTCACAGTTTCGCCGCAACGGCGAAGCAATGATTGCGATAGCAATAAATTGTAATGTAACGCGAAGAACGGAAAGCAGCTCGAAATTGCCAGCGCGTCGCTCGAGCCCAAAGGACGCACGAAAAGAACGCACACAGGACGAGCGCGAACTAATGCGTCACAGCTCGACACTTGAAGCGCACTGCTCAAACATAAAGCAGGACGCACGAAACAAACGAACAGGTACACACAAGACGAGCGCGAATTATCACAGTTGTTACTTATTTCTGTTCGAACAGCGCGCTCCTTTCGCAAACGCGGCCGCTGCAGCGAGCGAACCGAAGCACCTCACCGGCCGCCCCTTCTTTCCTTGAGATAAGCGCACGAAAGCGACGACGCCCTGTAGAGCGAACAGCAACGGCGTCCGCAGGGGCGGGGCGACGATCTTTAAAGCGCGCAACACGCGCGCACGTCGCGCCATCTATGAGGCCACTAAGAAAGCATGCTGAATTACATGGTATATATAAATAGCTCGCCGTTAGCAGTCTGAGAGACGGTGCTGTCGTGGCCTAACGCCTAACGCGGCGGGCTGCAAAGCGAGAGGTCGCCCGTTCGATTCCGCGCGTCGGAAAGAATTTCTTAATTATTTTTTCTTTGTGGCCTTTCTATATATATACATACTTATACATATACGGTGAATGACGGCGACGGGGACAGATATTTCCAGCCGAGACTGTCCATATAATTGCTATCGCAGTAATAATTCTATCGTGGAACCGCACGTGCGAGGTGCACGGATGGCACTCGGAGTCAACACGTGAACGTTAAGAGAGCGGCGCTGGGCGCTGAGAGAGTGAGGTTTAGAGGGCTCCGTCGAACACAGAGCGTTGGCGATGCAGCGATTGGCTTGGTGCAGACTACGCCCAAGATTAAGGAGATCCTAGCGTGAGCACGAACACTCTCTCGCGACGCCAGCTGCGAGTAGGAGATCTGGATTACGCGAGGCTTAAGGGCTCGCGGAAGAAGGCAGTGACACTAATGCTGGCTGACCGAGCGTCACTGTTTGCTCTTCACAGGCCACTGGCTTTCCGGTAATCCGGCTTCTGAAGTTGTCGACACATAGAGCTCGTGTGTTTCAATGTCGCTAACTCCACTGTTTTGGCAAGCTGAAGAAAATAAAATCTGCTATTCATAGCTGAACGTGGCAGAGTAGTCGAACGACTTTTTAATGCGTGAAACTTTGAAGATCACGTTTCCAATTTTGTTGAGGACGCACAATCAACTGTAGTTCCATACTGTTGTGATGACATCCTAAAATTCTTCGACATTTTCAAATTTGTCATCTTGTTAATTCTAATTGGCCCACAACGTTGTAACGGTCTGTCTGATTGGTACAACACTGCGGATTTGTGAACATCACGTATTTTGAGAATGTTCGAAATGGCAGCGCGTGTCTACCGCGAAGAGAGGCGTTTTACGTGTTTAAAGCAGGGAGTTACCAGACAAGTGCGTGATCCAGTCACTAAAAATTATGGCAGCTTAGCGCTAGTAGTGCCAAGTCTGAAGCAAGAGCGAGCCTGGGTGCCCTTGCTTATTTCTCTTAATTTTTTCTTTATTTGCTTTCTTTCTCTCTCTCTCTCTCTCTCTCTCTATATATATTATATATATATATATAATATATATATATATATATATATATATATATATATATATATATATATATATATATATATATATATATATCTGCTTCTTTCTCCATCTTTCTTTGTTTTTCTTTATCTCGCTCTTTCTGTCTCTTCCTGTCTCGCTCTCTGTTTTTTCTATCCCTTTTTTGTCTGTTTCTTTCTATCTCTGACTATGTTTTTGTGTCTATTTTTCTACATATTTATTCCCTTTATTTCTCCCTATTTTCTCTTCCTCTTTCTTTCTAACGCTTTCTTTTTTCTCTCTCTTTCTTTATCTCTATTTTCTATCCCCTTCTTTCTCTCTCTCTTTTTTTCACGTCTTTGTTTTCCTCTGACAGTGGCACCTGTTGTACACGGCAGTGGGGCTTGCCCAATTCCTGTGGCGCATACCCACCCAGAGGAGTTTTGCACGACGGAGCACAAGTTACCGATAGCTTAAACCGTTTAACTGCAAAGGTAATGAAGACAGCGCAGCCCCGCCACGGTTGTCTAGTGATTATGGTGCTTGACTGCTGACCCGAAGGTCGCGGGATTGAATTCCGGCCTCGGCGGCTGCATTTTTGATGGAGGCGAAAATGTTTGAGGCCCGTGAACTTGGATTTAGGTGCACGTTAAAGAACCCCAGGTGGTCGAAATTTCTGGAGCCCTCCCCTACGAGCCCTCCCCTACGGCGGTTTTGCAACGTTAAACCCCAGCAGTTATTATGATGATGATTATTATTATTATTATGAAGACAGCGCATGCCAGTTCATGATGACGATCGCTTTTTTTTATAACAGTGCACAAGTGACCGACAGCGTAAACATCCTCGCTGTTGAAATGTATGTGTTCAGCCGATAAGTAATCGAAAGGCCCGCGGCAAGTTGTCTTTTCGTCCACGTAAATTTCTTTACATTGATATCATAATTACGACAATACAGTTAAAAGGCTACAAATAACGTCGTCAATGCCATCGTTGGCTTCATTTCCTGTTGGTTTTCATTACAGATGATAAGCAGATACACGAGTTTTGTATTTGTACCAACGCTTGTAACTGCCATGATAAGCTATTACGTAGCACATGGTGACCTAATGCATTCAATTTACAGATGACTTTCCGTCAATATTGGAACCTTGGGGGTAGACTTCTCCTTTAGAAGGCCTTCATTGCCGCCAAGCCAGGTTTGACATTTTTTATTTATTTATTTATTTATTTATTTATTTATTTATTTATTTATTTATTTATTTATTCGAAAGCTTACCCTAAGCATAACATCCTCGCATGACCAGCAGTTTATGCGCACAACAAAAGTGACGTTTAACCAACTGATGCAATAAAAGAAATAAATTAGGCACAAGAATTTGGAGAATAGAGCTGAAAGCTATCCATAGAAATTTCCATCTTATAGGATGGAAAACAGCAAGCGGTGTACGCCGATTCGAGCGCGGCCAATCGAGCTTACAGCTACGATGCCATTTAAATGGTTTGTTTCAAATATCAGCTGCCCTCGAGCACACGTAATTACTACGCAAATGATAGCACGGCATTTGAACTAACATTACTTTGGTAACTTCTAATGTTTTTCATCGTGTTTTGCAGAACACGTGGAAACAAAGGCGCGTTTAATATTATTTTTTCTGAGTTACATGTCAATACCTCATATTTTCGAAACACGCATCATAGACACCGACAAAGCTGGAACAGACAAGCAGCCGTCTTGAATAACTGCGCTATGAATATGCTATGTTTTGGCTGATGGCCTTTCCCCTTTCTGGTTTTACCAAAAAACGCGCTTTCGATGTCCCCGTGTTGTCTTAACGCATTGCCTGAAAGAGAACAAGGAGGGGATAATGGTGAAGGCTGCATGGAAAGAGACAAAGAACACGCCACGCTTATGTTTCAAAGCACATCAGCACGAATGACACACTAATCGGCTCGAAAGACTCGCTTTTCAGCGCTTTACGACGAGATGCACTCTTAGCCGCGCCAATTGCCCGCTGTCACCCACAGGAGGCGAACGCTAACTAAACGAGAATTACAGAGAATGCTGGTTAAGACGGGCCAGCATCGCGGTACAAAGAACAGCGACGGTTCTCAAAAGTTACGTCGAAGATCATTCGCAGCGGAGTCATGGCTGCCGCCAGGAACGTGCCCTGCATGCAAAGCGCGTGCCACTGTCTCCTCCTGCCCGTCCGCGCATGATGAATCGGCACGCCGTCGCGAAGCCGAGTGTGCATGCGCTTACTGTAAAGACGCCAGTTCGACTGCGCAGCACGTGCAGAGAAACAAGCTTTCAGAGATTCGCATTGAATACCGTATACTTTCATATTACGCCGCCCGAGTTTGGTCAAACAGACGGAAATGCACGAGATAGATCCTTTGATCTACCACAGGTATACTTGCATGCGTGCTCGAAGCCACTCGTTGCTGAAGCGCCCCGCAAGAGAGCCCTCTATTGAGCGGCATCCCGAGACAGTGGAATCCGTTGCGTCCCGTTGGCTGCGTCTTCTTTCATCTAACGTATACTGGCGCAAATAATGCAGTGGTCGGATCTAGCGCTGGGCTGAGGTTTCTGAAAAGTGTGGCCTTTCTATAGCCTTTCTATACGGTCGCATTTCGGAATAGCACTCGGCCACACGTTTCGATTGCTCCTTGTCGAGGACGCGCCGCAACGGTGGACTCCATGCTAGAGTACCGAGGCCCGCTTTGTTTGCGTTCCGCCAGAAGCAAGCAGCGTCGAGTGTGCTTGTATGTGTGTGTATACGTGCGCGCGCGCATCTGGAGTGTACGCGTGTACTGAAAGCAGAGCGGTCAGAACGAAGTTGGTGATTGCGGGACGAAACTGGAAAGCCAGTTGCGGGCATACTCAGGGTTCTTGCTCGATCCTATCGGTGGGTCGAAATAGAGGAGGAGGATAGAGTGGTATTGAAAAGAGGAAGACCGCAGAGGGAGAAATAGAGAAGGAGAGAGAGAGGAACAGATCTAGAAAGAGCTATCTATTCGTTCGTAACAGCGAAGCTTGACCACGCACGGTACGAGGGGTCTCTCCGGAATTGCTGGATGCGTAATTAGACGAGAGTAATTGCTGTTACTCGAACTGCCGCACTTCCGGAGGGTGCCGAGTCATTCTTTTTAACATTGTGGACCGAATAAAGTTGTTTCACTCACTCACTCACTTCTCTCTTTGTCTACAGCAACTGCATGGATCGCATAGTCTGTCTGCAGTCATGACGCGAGTGCGACCAGAGATAATAACAACAAGAAAGAAAAATGACTCTGTAGAAAGACCACACAGGGAGTTTGACGAAGTGTTGGGGATGTTATACACAACGCGTGGGTCACGAAAGCGTAAGTCTGCAGTGTTCGTCGCTTCATTGTGCTGTCGTTTGCACCCATCGCCAAGCTGCTTTCGACTTTTTCAGTTATTTTTCCATCGCGTAACAGCGTGGATGCCGTCTATGAAGTGCTGCATACGACGACGCACCGCTGTCAATAAAGCCGCATCGCTGCACAGCTGTCTGACGTCTCGTGGCGGTTGTGATGCGAAGCACGATGCTGCGTGTTTTCAGCGGAAGCTGTCGCACATTTTTAAACAAGCGAATGACTGCTGTGGTAGGAAACTTTAGAGTATATAATCGAATTTGGAGCTTCAAGCTGATGCAAACGTATTGACGCTACGTCAGGGCGATACTAAAGGGACTGACCATAGGTTAAATTCCGGTATATTCTTGCAGGATAGTAAACCGGACCTTCTCTCGTCGTTAACTTTTCCCCACTGGTCATTTCCTTCATATATATCTCTCTCGCTTTTAGGTGTTTTATCAATCATGATTCAACGTTCATTCGATGTTCGGTGCACGGGCAACAAAAAAAAATACGTGCATGCATCCACGTTGACGCTGGTGGGTACTTCTCCATCCCGACGTCTAACATCCATGATCAATGATTAAATAAACCCTTGTGGTAGCTGTAGTAGTCAACGGTGACAGCGTAATCGGAGAAAGCGGTGTGACAGCAAGAAGAGCGTCGTTGGATGGACGCAGAACTTGGGCTAAGGTCGCCATCCCGCAGCATGCTAAAGAGCTATTAATAACCATGTCCGCACTAGAGAAAAACGCAAAGCGCGTCGTGTCTCCGCTGTAGCCTGGCCGCGATTTTTACAGCGAAAGTTGTTATAAGATCGCAACAAGGGCCGTTTTTGGTGCCGTAGTTGTCCGCCGCCGCCGCCGCCGCCGGTGTCCGTAACCACTATCGCGCGAAATAAGAAAAAAAAAACGAAACAAGAAAAATATGCAGCATGGAACGAGGTTGCGTGGGAGCCCAGTGTTCTACCTCAGAGCCATGCCGGTGCTTCTCCTATTGCACTTCTCCTATTGGAAGCACACCGAACGGGACCGACGCGTAGCAACGACGCGTTGCAGGAGCTTATCGCGGATGCCACAGTCATGATGAATTACTTCATTTTACCGCTCCTAGAAGGCGACACCACTCCGCCGATCACGAGCACTCTGAAGAAAGTGGGAGATAGAAAAGGCGCGTTTGCAAAGCCGTGAGAGTGTGACTGTGGCGCAGTGGATAGCTTGCCCGGCCTCTGTTGTTCCAGACCAAGAAATGGCGGTTTCGACTCCCATTGACGGAACTTTTTTTCTTTTGATATCTGATCGTGTGCATTTTTTGATGTCATTTCCGTCACGGAAATACGTCACTGAAATCTCCGTGGACCACGGAATAAAACATTTTCGTGTTAAGAAAAAATGAAAGACTTCATTGAAATAGCTTATCTGGCATGTTGTTTCATGTCACCTGTTTCAAGGACGGATAGCCACGTCCTTTGTCACTGCGTTCGAGGATGCATTTTGACGGACTGCCAAGGGCGAGCGAAGCACTAACATTAGGTCAACTATAAAACGCGCACACACTAAAAGTTCACCCTGGGTAACTGTGTCTCCGAGCTTTTGGGATAAGACAATCTTCACATACAATTTTCACTGAGCCTGAAGATTTCTTCAATCGCAGACACGCTTCAGTGGCCATAGTTCTCCTTCAATATCACTGCAGTATACTTATTTCGTGCCACGTACTCTTCACGCGCGTGTGCGCGTGCACGCGCGCATTGAAATGCATGAAACCGCACCTCTTTTCTAATATTGAGAGGCGGCAGCGTGCGTGCATGCAGCGTCCAATACGAGCCGAAATAGCGTACGATGCGATTCAGGCGGACGCAGTGGCGTGCGCACGCGAGAACCGCAGTTAGGGCAATTAATCTCCAAGAGAGAGAAAAGGCGGTGCGCATGGACGCAAGAAAGTTTGAGAGATAGAGAAAGCGAGCAGCATTCAACAAGGCGGCGATACGTACAGAACTTGCGGCACGAACTCCAGAAATAAATCCGCGCAAGCGTAAGCAAAAACACGCGCGCACGCTAGGAGAGAAACGAGGGAAGAGCGTAAGAAAACGCTGCTTTGTTCGCCGTATAAGCCCCGCGAAAGCCTCGGACATTTTCGTTCTGCAGAATCCGGCAGGCCGTATTTAAACCCCCAGCTCGCCAGTCTTGTCGTGTAAGCCTATTAAATATCGTTTCAGAACCCCGGTTCCTTGTCGCATGCTCTTTATATTATAAGGTCGAATCTAGAGAAGGGAAAAAATAACGCTGCAAAAAAAAAGTTAAGTGTGATTTCTCTCCCTCCCTCACAAAATCCGCGCAATAAGCGCAATCTTCTTTCTCCGTGCAGCGCTTCTTCCACAACACTCAGCCTTCCCGAGGATCTCGTAAATCTGCGGCCGCGGACGCCGCTTCCGCACAGCCGTTGCAGCAGCAACGGGAGGAGGCGCTCTACTCAGCACCACTGTCTTTTAGGCAGGAACCCCGGGTTGTCCTCTGGCCATTCCGGGGGCCCCGCCGCTCTTGCATTGAGCGAAATATTTCACTTCGCTCCAGTAGCGCCTAACATCGGCTGCTGCTCACCCTCCCTTCCTTCCCCACATTCCCACCCCCCCTCTCTCGCTCAATATAATGTTTCTGCCTTCCCCAACGTTTACTCACATTCCGGTCCGGCGTGTATTGCTCTAGCTGCTGTTTCCTCCACGAACGCTTTCCCTTTCTTTTCTTGAATCAAGGAAGCTAGCTTTTTTCCGTCCCCTCTCCCTTAATCCGCAAGCACATTTAGAAGTGACCAGTGATGGGAGTTCGCGGTCCTGCATTACCCAGTAGTTCACCAATCAACCACCACTGCAGGTCCAATACTGCGTGATTGGCGGGCACAAAACTAGACCAAGTCACATAAAGTTGCGAAACTTGCGCTGTCTCAGAAAGGAAGCGATTGAAGCGCATTTTATTTATTCCTGATGTCGTTTTCTATCATTCGGTTGTAACCTTATTTACGGCGTTATGTAGTCGTGAGCAAACATCTCAGCCCACATCATGCTCGAATGCATCGGCAGCATAAAGTTGGAAAACAGCTCTACAAGCTTCCGGCCTTCATCATCATTCTAATGTAACGGCCTCTAAAACTTAGGAATAGTGTGCGACAATTCGCAGTGACTACCTCTTTTGTTTTTGCGATCTTCTTCCATTTTAGCAAGAAAAATCTTCAGCAGAAAGCAATGACGAGAACCAACGATCAGACGACAAGCAGCTGAACTAGCAACTGAATGGTTATGGTTAGTGAATGGAATGGTCATGGTTATACTCATGGATGGTTGCTGCGAAGGCATCCTCTTTGTTCTTCCGTTTGTAGTATTCATGGTGCACTTGCTTCCTCGCCGGCGCTTTCTTCTGGAAATCCTTTTTATTTATGGGCAACCAACGAGCTCGAGCAAGACGCTTTTCTTTGTGCCACTAAATTTGCATGATGAAAAATCGAACTTACGGCAGTGGTCACTCAACATTGGTTCTCGCGAAGAGAACTATGCTGAGATATGAGCGAAGTCCGACAAAGCGATACGACAGAGGAAGGGAACGATGACAATGCTCAAAGCACACGTAACAAATTATTGCGCTACATAAATTGATTGAGACATTCGGAAGATTACGCTCCTGATGCTATGAACCACAGGAATCAATTCATTTTGCAATATTTTATCTGTTTCTCTTTGAATTAATATCCACTATGCTATACTTATTTACGTGGCGTATCCTCCTCTTTCTGTCTTCTTTTTTATGTTGTATGGAGCTTAGTATTACTTTATTTAATAATTTTCACACATTTATCTTATAATCCACAGTGTGGACAATCTCCCTCGTGGCGTGAAAGCAAATGTTTTGGCTAAGCTACATGTGCCTGTGCAGTATACAGCCAAGTATTCGTTGCGTGCGCTACCGATGGCGGCGCTGCGAACGGCGCTCCGGTGACGCAAATGGGGAAGATACGGCTTTTATCGTGTGCCACGCTCTGCCTAGAACAAAAGCCTTTTCGCTCGCGTCCCACGGCACTTCTCGACTACCAGCTGTGTTTTCTTCTAGGTATAGTTCTGTAGGTGGCTGCCAGCATTACAAAAGCTTAAAAAACTTTTATGTTTAACGCATCTTCTATATACGCACAGCCATCGCGGTCAGGATCAATGCTGGAGTTAGTAGCGTAACTCATTGGGCAGGGTGTCGTTGAAAAATCTTACGCGACACCGCCAATGTCTCGCCAAGTGAACTAACTAGATCCTGCTTTGCTTTGGAAGCGAAGCGCGATCAATTTTACGGCTTCTTCGATAAATTAGCGTTTGTAAACAGACTTGAATCGAAGAAAAATATACACTTCACTCGCAATTGTAGTCATGTGTACTTGTGTACACAAACCTTTGCCGGCAAAACAAAATTGATAAGTTCACCGACCAGCGAGTTATTGCGGACAACTAGCGTTGATTGGGCGAGTTGGATGCACAATAAATGTTGTTACACGTGCTATCGGCGCCGAATGAAACGCCAGCGCGTTACAGTTCGCACCTTTACGATTAGAGATAGACACACTCATGCGGTTTGCCGCTCGTGAGCCACATTCACGCTTTTGATCACGCAGTGCTGTCGAGTGTGCGCGCCGCTCAGTGGTGATGACTTCATGTAGCGCGCGCGAAGAGCGGCACCCGAATCCTCCCTCTGACGTCGCACGCGAGAGGGCGCCACTCAAAGATCTCCAGGCGAATAGGACCGACCCACGCGACACGTTGCACGCGGCGTCAGTGCACCCAAGTAAGGATAAGTCACGGCCCCACTGTGTCGCGGCGCCAACCTTCCAAATCGAAGTGCCTCTATCGCTCACGCGTTTTTCACGACTCCTCCGGGCTAAGCTCAACCGCATGCACAAAGGACAAGGTTATGGCCGTGAGCGACGACATGCAAGCCAACGCTGAAAACGCATGCCGGCAGCGGCCGATACACCGATCGTAACCGCTCGTTTAGCCACCGTAAAAGAGATACCTTTGGAATAACGAGCGCGTACGACACAAGATGGTCCACCGAGTTCAAAGCCGCTTTTACACCTGGCGCTTATCGGGGCAGTCGTCCACGCGCACTAGCGTCTCCCCTCTGCCTCGCGTTGTCGGCCTATCGCACGCATAGGAGGGACCGAGGTGCTCTGAGCTCGACGATACACCTCCTTTCCCATTCAGCCTCTGGAAACTTGCACGACACATACGCTTCCTGATTTTCGATTATGCGCCCGTACTCGTCGTGAAATGACGCCGGTCGGGAGAAACGCCATAAAATAGAAGCTGTCGTACGCTTCAGGGTCATTTGTGCGCAAACACGACTGCGCGTATCTGCAGGTGTGTGAATGAAAATTGCATGTGTGAAAGATAGAGAGAATGTTTCCGTTCCACTCTGCAGATTCGCAGAACAAGCGAGCGCACGCGTCCAAATTGCAGGTTCTCTCGCTTAATTTTTTCTTATCTTACAATTCTCGCCTCCACCTCACACTCTCATTACAACCTCTCTACTTCATAGCATCATTGGTTTTCGGCCTCTAAAGAAAATACAAAGTATGGGAATTGAGGGAAGTAAACTGTATCGCAGTGAGCCTGTAAATTCAACGACCCCGACTTTATGGGTCACCAAACAGCGCTGGTTTTACGTTCTCGGAGGAAACCGTATCACGTCGCCTAGCTGCGCGTTCACGCGTCGAGTGGTCGTCCTGAAGTCCCGGCCGTTTCTCGGTATTGGAACTTGACAGATAATTGCTGCGAGGTTCTCCAGCTTCGATAAAAACGGGGTGAAGTTGCGTCGCGTCTGCAGCTGTGTCTTTTCTCCAAATATAAGCGGGGGCAGTATATTGCGTCTCGGCCGCCAGTGGTACTGCACAGATTATATTCTTCGTAGTACCACGGCCGCTGTTTTTTTTTATTTTATGTAGCGGCCGTGGTAGTACGCTAGCAAGTTCAAGCAATTCTTGAATTAAAGTAACATGAAATTTCGTCGTCGGCACTGTGCTGACAAAGTAACAGCACAACATTAAACATGGCCTCAAAATGTATCGAAAAATGCAGGATGCATAAAACACAAGAATAAAAACGTTTTAACGCAATTTAATGACAATGATGGGACTGCTCATTTTCAAGAAGATCCTATCCTATGTCCATGGCAAAAATGTACATGGAAGAGGCGAGCTATAATGACCCTCAGTAGATTTCAAGAAGCGAGCAACATCATTGGAAATTATCAAGAACAGCATTTCATATGAAAGCTCACTGTACTTATATAATGAAATCTGATCTTGTCGCGTTGCGTATACACCATTTCCGTGCTCGCAAAGAGATCGTGTCTCAAATTTGGGCGGAATGAAAGGCGCAGTTATCACGAATGGCGAGTAAACGTTATCTTTCAAAATTCAGTTAAAGTGTAATGTATATTTTTTCTTAATTAAATTATCAATAGCAGACGCTAATCATCTAGCTCTCTTTATGGATGTCACACCTCCACTTTGCTTCCTCTCGCTCCCTCTCTCTGCCGTTTCCACAAAGCCCTTCACCAACGTGCAGTAAACGCACGGCCATGTGGACATGTCCACCTTTCTGCCTTTTATCTTCCTATCCCATTCTTTTAAAATGTGTGTTAATGAAACCTATGCTATGCGTTGACCTGTCCATTATGTATTTTATAGCTGTTTGCGCTGTCGTCATTGTGACCCTTACTATTCAGCTTGCCCTCTTCCTTCAATGCAAAACGTTCAAGGAGAGGATGATTGTATGACTGACCCTTATGATCTTCTTACTGTTAAACTTTTTTGCCGTCCCTCTTTCTCAAGTGGGCCACTCACCGGCGATCTCGACGCTGGCGTTTCGCGATCGTGCAGTGCCCATTTGGTTGGTGGCCGTGCACCAGTAGATTCCGGTGTCCTGTTCCCGGCGGCTGTGCTGCACTTGCTGGAAGAAGAGCGGTTCCTCGGGCAGAACCATGCGCGTGGCCGAGTCGCGCACGCTCTTCCCGTCGTGGAACCACGCGATTTGCGGAGAAGGCTGACCGTCCGCGCTGCACCTCAGGGTCACCGGCTCGTGCTTGCGGACCACCACGTCTGCCAACTGCTCCGTGATGCGCGGCGCGCGGCCTCCTCATCCTTGGCTGGACGCTGCAGAAACAATGGAAAGATGAGTAAGCAGCTTTCGGGGGCACTAGAACGGCACGACTACATGAGAAGGGCACGACTAAATGAGTGTACGATACAGTAACACGCCACAAACCACTCTAATGCACATGCACACGTACACACACACACACATGAACTTGCGCAAGCGGTATAATTGTACCAAGCCAGTACGAGTGGAAATGCTGAATGCCCCCTGTGGTATTTTAGCGGCGAAGGTGTTGCGCTGCTAAGCATAAAGACGTGGGTTCGATTCCGAGTCATGGCGGCGGTTTCTGCCTGATAATGAAATGCAAGAACAAAAGAAAACAAAAAAAAGACGCGTACGTACATATTGACGCTGCACGCTAAGGAATCTCATGTGCTGCACTGGAAAATGGTTTTACAGCGAAAGCTGTTATGAGATCATTTCACTGGCCGGTTTTGGCGCCGTAGTTGTCCGCCGCCGCCGCCGCCGGTGTCCGTAACCAGTATCGCTCGAAATAAGAAAAAAAAACGAAATAAGAAAAAAATTCCAGGATGGAACGAGGTTCGAACCTGGGCCCTCTGCGTGGGAGCCCAGTATTCAACCTCTGGGCCATGCCGGCTTTTTTTTTTCTTTATTGCTTACTTTTGCACATCATACAGTAATATTACAGTGCATAAACAGTACATACAGAGGTAAAGACCGGAATGGTTACATAGTGACTAGAATTCCTTTATACGGATAAGTGGCTCAAGATGTTCGAGCCACTCTGGAATTGGGTCTTTAGTTTTACACTCTTCAATAAACTTCGTGATCATTTGGCGGAAATATTCACGAATGGGCAGTGTATTGATGTCGGCATGGCGGACTGCCATGTACTTTTTCCAAATACTGTGAAGGCCGAGCAACATAACAGTATCATAAGGTGCTCCATCGTCTTCTTCATTAACTGGTAAAAACCTGATCCCGTAGGCATCAATCGGTAAATCTTTTTTTATAGTTCTCTGCAGAATGTCCCAGAAGAACACCCCTTCCCAACAATCCAGAAAGACATGTTCGATGGTTTCAGGTTTACAACAGAGAAAACAGTGCGTTCCCCACGGTACAAACAGTCCCCTTTCATGCATCCACGTTTTAACTTCTAGAGTCCCTGTATGGAGCTTAAAGAAAAATGATTTTGAACTAGATGGGACAGCCATTTTTTTTACTCGGGCCAGTACATTTTCGCCACGTCCAGCAGGGTACAAACTCCTGTAAAGTGGTACCGGTAAAACAATGTCGAGAAGGTCTCTATACAACCTTTTTCGTTTTACTCCCGCTAGATATTCGCTAGAGAAACGTGCCAATAAAAAATTGCACGCACCAACTACTTCTTTTAGATAACCATAAAGCGCCCCATGCACATAGTCCGAGCTGACAACGAGTGAAGGCAAAACTCTTCCAAGCCTCAGCTGAATAACTGCACGTAGAAACGGGTATCTTGTGTCTCGCAGAAACATAAAACGACTAACGACATGTCTTAAAAACAAATGTGACAGACTAAGACCACCGAACCGAACACGACGGAAAAGATTAGTGCGACTAGACCGTTCCCACACTGATCCCCATATAAATACTGCAAACACACGGTGCAGCTTTTGCACGTTTATACGCGAGCAATGTAAAACCTGTAATGTGTACCAGAGTTTAAAGACAAAGAAAAGATTACATATGGTGGCCCGCGTGAAAATAGAAAAGTCCCATCCTCTAACATTATCCACTTTTTCACGCATTTCAGTGGCTTGCCGCCGCCAGTACGGCTCACTGTCACGATAAAATTCTAGTGGTACACCCAAATATTTCGCAGGCTGATTCACCCATGGCATGTTGGCAAAAACGACTGGAGTGGAAGGCCAATCCCCATGCCAACATCCCAAGCACTTTTCCCAGTTTACCGAACTTCCACTAGCCGTACAAAACTGTTTCGCAATATAGACTGCTTCGTTAACACTCTCGCAATCTGAACAAAAAACTGCCACATCATCAGCATATGCAAGTAATCCTACTTCATTCTCATGCAGTTTGAATCCGCGGATGGCAATGCTGTTCATCACACTCACACAGAAAGGCTCTAAAAAAAACTGAACAACAATGGTGAAAGAGGGCAACCCTGACGCACGGAGCGTTGCAAGTGCTTGAAACTGCTTTGCAAAGAGGTCCTATACAGGCTTCATGTCGGGAAGGAACCACATCAGCAAATGCAATATTGCGTGGTAGAAGAGTAAAATAAGCACCAAGCGTCGCACAACGCGAATTCTGTAAACAGGCGTCACACAATGCGAATTGCGCAACGAGTAGGTTGTTGAATACTTCCAACCCATTACAAAGAGCTCTGCCATAATTCTTCGTCGTCATCAAGCACAGCATCAACAAAGTGCGCATAATGCCTTACATGCGTTTAGCGGGTACCACGGCTCTCCGTAGAATGACGAAAAATGGCACAGTGCCTGCGGCCCTACTTCTCAAAAATTACAATGATTTATAGCGTAGTGGGTTCTTCGCAAGTGCACTTGTTTTGGTTGCCAAGGAATCCCATAAGCGCATGATCCATTTCCTCGGGGTCTCAGTAAAATTACAATGATTTAGAGCGTAGTGGGTTCCTCGCAACTGCACTTGTATTGGTTGCCAAGGAAGCCCATAAGCGCATGATCCATTTCCTCGGGGTCTCAGTAAAATTACAATGATTTATAGCGTAGTGGGTTCCTCGCAAGTGCACTTCTATTGGTTGCCAAGGAAGCCTATAAGCGCATGATCCATTTCCTCGAGGTCTCACTAAAGTTCTTCGCCCCCACCCCCGTCTCTCTCCCACGTCAACGTATGTTATACAGCGTGACGGGAGAGGGAAATAGCGACCGGGCGTCACCCAATGCAAATTACATACCTGGTGGGCCGTTTAAAGCTTCCAACCCATTACAAAGGGCTGAGCCATAATTCTTCATCGTCATCAGTCGTCGCGTCAACAAAGTGCACATAATGCCTTACAGACGTGTAGCTGGTGCCTCGTTTCTCCGCAGAATGACGAATAATGGCTAAGTAGGTGCTTCCCAACTTCACAAAAATTGTGATTTATGGCGTAGTGGGTACCTTTCTAGTGTACTTGTATTGTAGCCCCAAGAGAGCTTACAACGGGCTCAAGAAACGCCGCTCTTCCAGCTTTCGCTGTGCCTGTGCTGCGGTTTCAGCGCAGGCCTGGCGTTTTTTTGCAGAATGCCGCGACACCATGTGGTCAAAATTAAATCCGGAACACCACCACGACGTGCCTCATTATAATATTGGTGTTTGGTCGCACAGAAGAGGAGAATCGTATATTTTTTAACTGCTAATTTCAATTTTAGAATTCCACCGCTTCTACCACGTCGATGCCAAATACTTCATGAATTTTTACTACAACGGTTGGCACTTAAAGACGAAAAGGTCACATGGGAAATCAATATAGCCGAAGCATCCGCAACTAGCCACAATTTATTATGGTAACGACAACAGCCTTTTTCTTAATGTTTTTCCATCTGCCCCTTTGAATGAATGAAACAACTCATTTAAACATTTAAGCCCACATGAATTTCAAATGAAAGTGTGCCGCAATTTTACTCCCGCATCTAAGTCCTATGCGAGTCAGTACAATAATAAAAAGAAGCAAAACTTGTATGACGCGTGTTTCCTTCCCCTATACGTCGTGTCTGTTGACCGCGACGTGCTTCTAGACGTGTATTCCTGACAAGCTTTGCCTGAGGCGTCACTTTGAATCTTTATACCCTCTACACTCCACCGCAAGCTTACATCAAACACTGAAAGCGGATGGGTGGGCTCGCTGACTGCGCAACAACAGCGCCGGAGACGAGAGGGGCTTAGCGGGTAAAGTCATAACTTCGAATGTTCCGGACTTGCCGATGCTGGAGTCGCACATGTAGTCGCTCATGAACTATATGGAATATAGGATGTAGTGGATAACGTACACGAGGCGCCATCGAGCGCTCCGATAAAATCTCGAAGCTTTATTTGTCTCCAAAGCTCTCGGGTAAACTGGCAATCGTACCGCGATGCAGTGAGCTGCTCCGCAAGCGCGAGGATCAGTTTATTTTTTCACCGATGTGGTGTCGTAGGCGTGACGTTCACCGAAATGAAGGTGCGTTGTGTTGCCTTCTCGAGTGCTTGCTGCAGGTATTGCTACGAAGACCGCCAGTATACCTGATGGCGATGGTGGTGATGAGAGCTCGCGCGCAATATCTGGTGGCTCCGGACCTAGTCGGGTCTTCGAGGGACCCGGATGTGCCTTGTCGGTGGGCAATATCGAGAGCGTACCGCCATGAACTTCAACGGTACTTGCGTCTGGGAGAACGTGACAGCTTCGCTAAGCATTTTCGTCTGTTTTGGAACTGGCTGTTCTCTCAATTTCACTTGTTTACCTCCTCGCTTAAGCCGTTATGCTTCCCCTTCGCGTTCCGTATCTTCGCACCTCAATCCCCACGACTTTTCTGGCAAATAACTTCGACGTACGCTCGAAGCTACAGCGCTGCAAATGCCCTATCAACTCGATTGCTGGGAAAGTCCGAAATGCACCGTTTGGATTCGGTAGCACTTGGTATTGTAATATTTCTAGACTCACGTCTTCGTGTTGATATACAACGGATAAGCAGAAGGAAGGCAGTTCCTGTAAGCCCAATTCCCGCCAACCTGGAATGTAAGGTTCCGCTCATAAAGAACGACTGCACAACGGATGCCCACTTATAATGCTCTCTTTTTTCTTAAAATAAATACGAAACGAGCGTCTTACGTCAAAAGCGGGGTCTGTATCGCCAGTACAGCGACACATTTGCGCTTCGTCCCATGATTTGTATATGCGTGCTTGTCATCAGAAAAGAAGCGTGCTGTGTCCGCATGATTCGAGACACGTCAAGTGAAGGAAAGGTTAAACTTGTGAAGGGGGAAATAAGGTCTCGTTATTTTTATGGAAACGCTGCCCATGCATTGATCCCGCAGAGGGCTATTTTGGTTCGTGGCATGTTCATGAAGTCCATGAGCTGCTCTGCACACAATGCTTCCCCTGTCATTGGCCTCACTACAGCTCCAAGAGAGGGCGCTTTCCGGCACCGTTAGCATGTGTATATATCTGCTCTGTGATATGGAATAAACTTTAGTTGTGAGTGGGCGCTTGTCTTCGTGTGATCTTTCGTCTTTTCGTCTTCCTTGTTGCGCCGTTCTGAAGCCATGCATCTGTACCAACTCGGCCAATTGTCAGTGCTACTCGCCGTTAGCAAACCTCGACGGCCAGTCGCCTTCAGAGTAGCCAACCCCATGGGAGGTACGAAAGGTACTATAACTTCACCTGAGAAAGAGACGAAGGCACCGCACTGACGTTTGCATGAACAACCAACATGACTGAATGACTATGACGCTCCATGTTTTTACGCGTTATCTCTCTACCTGCCTCTCCCTGTTTCTGTATCTCTATATCTCGTTCCGTCTATTATTCTGTCTTAATGTGACCCCTACCCTTTCCTCAGGGCAGAATAGCAAACTAGGCGTTTATCTTGCGGTTAAGCTGCCCGCCTTCCGCATATAATGCGCAATTCATAAAGACAATGCAAGACACGCACGCCAAATACAGTATATGTGTGAAACGATGAAGCGCGTATGATAGTACAAACATGTTAATATAAATGAGCACGTGTAATAAAACGCGATAATCAATTCAGAGTCATATCTGCGTTTCAGTACCGCATAAGTGAACTGTGGTGTAGAATTGCGTTCTAGTAAAGAAAGAAAGAAAGAAAGAAAGAAAGAAAGGAAGAAAGAAAGAAAGAACGAAAGGAAGAAAGAAACAAAGAAAGAAGCAAAGAAAGAAAGAAAGAAAGAAAGAAAGAAAGAAAGAAAGAAAGAAAGTAAGAAAGAAAGAAAGCTGTGGAAGTGGTGCTGACTAATCCACCGCCCTCTATACTCCCGTTTGCAGCGCCGGTGGCGTCGAGCAGCACCGCGATGTGTCTCTAACAAGCAAATGGACAGCTCAACCCTCTGACAAAGCGAAACCGGAGGTGGGATGCTGGGATGAGTGAGTGTGAGAGGGCACCTGATCCATTTATGTTCATTTGAGGATTCGACTTCCCCGCCATGCCAGCGACTTTCCTCTTTGAAGCGAGCAGAACACAGAATCGACCGACAGGAAGCAACCCCTCACCACCGTCTCTCTCGCTTTGTCTTTTTGCCCACGAATTGGTTCGCAAACCAGCCTGAGGGCATTGGAGGAGCCTGCACACTGTTGATCCCTACACCGTAACCTATAGTGCGCTGTGCGTGCAACTCTCAAACGAACGTGGCAGCTCCGAGCATCTCGCGAAGAGCGAGGCGCAGACGCACGCCGAACACGACCACGGCCGAAGAGGCTAGCCAATTAAGGAACGCATACGTACTTTGCGGTGGAGCCATGCGGAGGTCTTTGCAATGTGCCTATTGGGGAAGCGAGGCAGAGATGGATTGCTGCCGACATCGGGATGCGCTCTGAAGAGGAAGAGGTTTCAGTGATCGAACAACGCGAAACCGATGTTTGAGGAACGCGACCGCATCCACACGGTTCGAGATACGAAGGCGATGTGGAAGCTGGTGTATGCTGAAAGAACCTCGGGCCCCGAGGGCAGATGTAATGGAGCGAACACGCTTGGAAAGCGCGTATATTCTTCAGAAATCCACGCGAAGGCGCTACGCCTCCTCTGGATCGCTTCATTTTTACTTTTCTTCTTCGCTCCCTTTCATGTGCGTTCTTCGCGTAGAACTAGGTCTCTATAAGTGCCTGTGCTACAGCAGCGGAGGTCGATAAGTTCAGTGTCATGGCCAGGAATTGGGGACGGTGATACAGTTGAGGAAGGCCCCACTAGATGCCACTACGGAAAAAAAATTGCGCGCGCGCTGCCAGCACCAGTGGCGAGGTGGGCTCATTGAGGCTTTGAAGCACCCTTTTCGTCTAGCTCTCCACCCACACGTGCTCCTGCGTGTTGTATTCAAAAACACAGTCAGCACCGCGACCTGTTCTGACACACCGCGACACAATGTAGGAGCAGATAGGGGCTTTGGAAACAACAAGAATAAGTCCGACAAAAACGACCGAGCAAGTTACATGGCTTTAGCTACACAATAAAGTGACTTTGTGTGATGGCATTATACAAAGGACTGTGAGATGAACTCTTCGGCAAAGTGCGAACGTTTCTTGCGTGTCTTGTGTGTGAACATTGTCGTCGACAGGTGGACATTATGCATGACGTGAGAACATTCCTTTAAAAGGACATTGCCGTAAGTGAGTTTCGCAATACTCTACTTTTATTTATAAGTTCGTGACGCAAATTAATAAGTAAGGGAAGAGGAGAAGCCGGAGCCATGTATGGGGCACCAGCCTCTCCTTAAACACATTTCATAAAAAAAAGTAATATATCAATTGAAAGAGCGCTCCTCAGCCAATCTAAAACCGGAAGTCGTCTTTGAAACCTCTTCACTGAGCTTTGCAAACGAAGTTGAAACTGGCCAAAATGGGTCGAAATTGAGGCATCTCTCATAGGCTGTGTGGTAAAATCTTGAAATCGCCTGGGAAGGTAGGCGCTCTTTGGCACGTTATTAGAATTATGCCTAAAATGTTCTAGTGGTTCCCTAGTATCTGAAACCGAGAATCGTTTTGATTGTCATCTTTCGTTCGTGAGATATGATTTGTGTGTGTGTGTGTGTGTGTGTGTGTGTGTGTGTGTGTGTGTGTGTGTGTGTGTGTGTGTGTGTGTGTGTGTGTGTGTGTGTGTGTGTGTGTGTGTGTGTGTGTGTGTGTGTGTGTGTGTGTGTGTGTGTGTGGTGTGTGTGGTGTGTGTGTGTGTGTGTGTGTGTGTGTGTGTGTGTGTGTGTGTGTGCTTCCCATTCACTTACGGCGAGGTGGCCGGCCGCCACCGAGAGATGGCGTGACTTGTACATGTCCCGAAACCCTGGGGATGACGGGGAGTGTAGTATCAGCAGAACGAAGCACAGAGCCTGTACAGCGTGAAACACACAAGACCGAGAAAGAATAACAAAAAAAATATTTCGCTCTTTTCATAGGGACACACATATAAACTGAAGGAACGTTTGTTGCTAGGAGTAAAGCAATATCATGCAAAACAGAACAGATTCGCATTGACGTGAAATTATATTTCAAAGAAATAACGCGGTGTAAGCTTCCAAGCTGAAGAGAGACTTTCTTGACGCGAACTTTTTATCGAGCAAGCAAATACACGCTGTTCGCGCAAATACACAACAAAATAAGCGCTTTGCTTGAAGTACGATTAGAAAAGGAATTATTGTACATTCATGCTAGTGTTGAGCAGTGAAGAGGGTCTTCGTCCAGGGTGTGGCGTTAACGTGCGTGTAGCAGTGCAGTCAGGTACATGCCGGCATAGCCTCCAGACTGAACGCGTACACTGCATGTGAAATATAGAAATAAGTAAATGCTGAACCTGCACTTTGAAGCCACTGGATGGAATAATCTATAAATTTTGTTGCTGTACGTTCATCGTCTGCAGCGTGTACGATTAATGAATGTTGCATGTGAGACGATTCATGCAAGAGCGTAGAATACGTTCGCATAGCGCTGTTCGAAGTTTGATGGGCGTGCAGCGGCGCATGAAGATTTTAACGGTAAAATGAAGCTACTGAAGATTTCGATGCCTCTGCAAAAGAGACTTAACGTGCCTTCAAAGAGTGTAATATATGTGAGAGTTATTGTACCTGAAAAAAAAAAGAGAGTCAAATGACCTTTTTTTAGAGCACAGATTCACATCGTGGATTTATGTCCATTTTCTTTATGATAACAGCAAAGGAACGGGACTCTGATATAGTTCTAATTTGTGACCGTGTGTGCACGTTCGATCAACGCTCATATGTGTGAGTGTGTTCACTTGTCCTCTATTTCTTTCTTTCTTTCCTTATTCTATTTCTGTCTCATTTCCCCTCCCCCAATGTAGGGTAGCAAGCCATGTGCAAACTGCTTAATTAAGTTCACTGCCTTTCTTTTGTCCTCTCTCTCTCTGGCGGGTTTGAGGACTGCATCATACGGCTTCGTCTTCTATATTATGAATGAGTTACTCGGATTTGCGCACATCTGCAAAGAATGTTCACTTTCACGTTTTAACAGCACCAAAAAAGGAGATAGACGCGTACTTCGCGCACAAGACAGAAATGTAGAGCACTGTAGCGTTTTTTTTTTTCGTTCCTACCTTCACCTAAAGAGCTGAACAACAAAAAGCAAACACCAGTGATGACGTTTTCTCTCATGATCCCTTTTCCCAACAACTTAATCCCTTGCACACGACAGGGAGCACTGAATACCGCTGGTCACTTCCTTTCATACGTACTCACGTGTGTGCATGCGTTGAGGGGTATTGTGAAGGACCGGCGCTGAGTTCGGACATTTCTGCTGTGGAACTCCCTTTTAGGTCAAAATTTTTTGCCTTTTTGCCTAAAGCCTTTAGTTTGTAACAAGATGAGCGTGCGCAGAGTCAGGGCGCGAGACATGAAAGAGACCTGTGCTTTGCCGTCTTCTAAGAATCCTAATCGTCTTTGCAACTTGTGATTTTGAATAACTATTTTTCGGCGTGTACCGCGCCAGGACTTTAAGCAAGGCTGTTCGTAGTCATGTGGGACAGGAAAAAAAAATAAATATTCTTGTTGATATTTTGTAATTTGTCTCTCTACCATTCGTCAGTGATTCAGGTGTGAGGAAACGAAATCATAGGATTTAGAGTCGCGGACCCCCGTGGTTCTCCCGAGAAATTAGGAGGCTGCATTTTTCGGCATGACAGATAAAAAGAAAACTAAAAAGAGTGACTTTATGGTCGCGCTGTCTGCCTTGCTTTATAGGGCGACGTTAAGGTTGTGGCTTCAGACTACACTATGTAGAGCGCTACGCTGAACTATATTTACCTCTACGCTGTAACTTTTGAGGCCAACGAAACATGAAACCCTTGTTTGATCCCGCCACTAATGTAGACTATTGGAAAGGCCGATTAGTTACGTACAAAACTTACAAATCGTGCAAGTCCTGAGGAAGGAAGCGATGTAACTTTTCACCTTAACTACAATGTCATAGCCGATGAAATATCCGTCTGCTATTGTCCAGCTCACCTCCACCCCGAGAATGAACCTGCGGAACCGCTTGTGCCCACTCCTTTTAACTCTCCATCTCGATTCAATTGCAACCTAAAAACGCACCGATTTCACCACTGATTCTTCGGTATATAATTACTCAGCAGAGACACTACGTGATCTTCCAGCGCGTCTGCAATTTTTTCGTCTGTCGTGGCGAAATGCAATTTTTTCGTCTGTCGTCATCTTCACATACATGCGCACACCTTACCGCATACAGCGAAAGCGATTCGGACGTGGTGACGGCGCTCCGCGACGTTTATACTGTCTCTAGAGGGTGTAATGTGTGTAAAAACGCTGTGCCGTAGCTTCTTCCATCAGTACATCTAATTGCGAGAGGATCACGCGTGCGTTCTGTGAATAGCTGTGTACAACTTGATGATGCGGACTTGCTTGCCTGTACACAGCATGTGGGTGGGTCAGTTAACCGTTGGCTCGTTGCACCTCTGCGAATTCGGCTCACGCGCGAGGCGTCATTAGTGACATGTAACTCGCTTTGCACGCTCTGATTAAACTGACTCTCTCATTATCTCTTGCTTCCAAACAAGGCCACGGGGTTAGCACTTCTAAAAGACGCCACATTATCTGCTTATTGTCTTCTTCCGTTGAAAGCTAATACACGCGCGGCGTTTTGGTTGCTAGCATGCCGCAAATGTCGGCACCTTCACAAAAGTTGCGCACATTGCAGCGGAACGCATACGTGCTGGCATTGGTAAATTGATGCTTCTTCGGCCGACGACATCTAAAGGGATTAGCGTTTTCATTTTTTTTTTCAAGACCAGCGGCGCGCAAGAAATTACACCGTGTTTTAAACAAGGCGTTTAGGGCGAGTGCCCGCCGTAGTCATGGAAACGTGGCGTAATGAAACACCATCGACCATTACTAGCAGCTTTTCCACAGAGTGCACTTCATAGTGCACTTCACGTCAAGTCAATAGACGTGCTCAGAGTTCCTCATTATAAAGTGAGGCGGGGGGGGGGGGGGGGGGGGCATCATCGCCTTCCACCCCTCCTTTGGTCGAGTCCAAAAGACAATATGCTTAACAACGGATGGAAAAAAAAATGAAGCGATGACATGCTTCTCACTGTTGCATCCGCAGCGAGACAGAGGCCAAGGCTTCACGGAACACCTTTATTAACGGCACTGCATGCTTGCAGCACAAAGCAACAATCCACACGGGAACAGAACAAGAGCCAGACTATATACGCCCACAGGCCACTCGCGCATGTACGATAACATGGTGACGTCACTAACACCCTGTTCTTCGGCGATGCCTTTCACGCGCCGTAACACAGATAACAACACAACACTTCCTTCATCACTAGATCAAAAACTGTCATAACCCCAACGCTCAGGAGGCCGCCTTTCCCGGTTGCTCCGTCTCAGAGGAATTGCATTATTATTATCAGTTACCCCCGGGTCTGACGGCCTTTGTTCAACCTGAGGGTCCGGTTGCACCACAGACAGCGGAGGAGAGGCGACCTCGGAGGCGTGTGGCAGGCATATTTCACGACGTAGGGTTCGGTCGTCGAGCACAGAATGTCGTAAATGATCAGCATGTACAAAACGCACTTGGTTTCCAATAACCACCAAATATGTAGTTGGAGACTTCACTCGCGTAACTTTTCCCGGCAGCCATTTCACCGATTCTCCTCGCACGGAACGAACCAACACACGGTCACCAACCCCAAAATATCGCGGCTTCGCTCTGCGCTTATCGGCTGACTGTTTCATCCTTTGTACTTTCTCGGTCATGGCCCTTGTCAGATGTGGCCGCACCAAAGACAACCTGGTCCGCAACTGTCTTCTCAAAAACAGTTCAGCCGGCGTCTTTCCAGTGAATGTATGCGGCGTTGTGCGATAGCATAACAGAAAGTTATCTATTCTGTGCTGAAGTGTTCTTGCACTGCCTTTTTCTTTGTCCTCCAACAACTGTTTAAACAGGGCCGTCTTAGTAGTTTGTACCGCCCGCTCCACCGCCCCGTTGGACTGCGGGTGATACGGGGGTGTGAACGTGTGCTTTACACCTTGCGCTTTTAGAAAGCTTTGGAATTCATCAGCCCGGAATTGCGGCCCGTTATCTGTTACTACTTCTAAAGGAAGTCCGTGCGCGGCAAACATAGACCGATCCACTGCCACTGTCATAGTAGCAGTCGTCGTGCTACATACTTTAACTTCTAGCCACTTACTGTAAGCATCAACTGCTAATAGGAACATTTTACCTTCCTTCTCGGCGAAATCAAGATGCACCCTTTCCCATGGGTGTTCGCACAATTTCCACGGGCTCAAAGGCGCTAGCTGTGCTGCGGTTTGTACGCTTTGACAAACGCTGCATTTTCGCACGGTTTCTTCCAATGCATCATCAATTCCTGGCCACCAAACCATTGACCTTGCAACCATTTTCATCTTTGTGATTCCGATGTGTTGTTCGTGCAGCAGATTCATGACGACTCTCTGCAAACAATTTGGAATAACTACCCTATTCGTCCAAACAACGCAACCAGCATCAACAGAGAGTTCGAAACGTCGCACCCAGAATGGTTGCAGTTCTTGAGCGACAGCTTTCGGCCAGCCGTGCCAAATCATGTCGCGCACTACTGATAGTAGCTTGTCGCGCGTTGTTTCACGCTCTATATCTTTTGCTGTCAGAGGTAGTTCGTCCAGAGTGGCAAAATAAAAAATGTCTTCATTTTGCTCAGAGGTCTGGGGCAATGGCAGTCTAGATAAAGCATCTGCGTTGCTGATTGCCGTGCCCGGCTTATGTGCAATCTTATAGCTGTAGTTAGCTAGGAAAGCAAACCATCGGTGTACTCTAGCTGTGGCTACAGCACTAGCTTTCCTTTTCGGGTCGAAGAGCGTGGTGAGAGGTTGATGGTCGGTAAGAACCTTAAAAGTTCGACCATACAAGTAGTTCTGAAATCGCTTCACACCAAATACAATGCTGAAAGCTTCTTTTTCTATTTGGCTGTAGCTACGCTCCGCATGTGATAGTGATCGCGACGCAAATGCTATTGGTTTATCTGTGCCACCCACAACATGCGACAACACAGCCCCCAAACCGTACTCGGACGCGTCACACGTTAGCTGTATTTCTTTCTTGACATCATACAACTCAAGCACATTTTCATTAGTAAGCATTTCCTTACAGGTTCTAAATGCCTCATCACATTGGCGTGACCAATTCCATGCTGCTGCTCGACGCAACAAGTTATGCAGGGGCTCTAAAACCGTAGCCAGATTTGGCAAAAATTTTGAGTAGAAATTAACCAAGCCCAAAAAGGCTTTGAGTTGAGTCACGTTGTTCGGTTTTGGAGCCTGCTTGATGGCAGCTACTTTATCCGCCGTAGGATGCAACCCATTCTGGTCAACTTCATGACCCAGGTATCTGATTCGTTCTTGGAACAACTTACACTTATCAGTGTTGACCCGTATGCCATGTTCTCTTAGGCGTATGAGCACCTGCTCCAACCTGTCATGGCATTGCTTTCTATCTGTGCCTGCGATGACAACGTCATCTAAGTAACATGCCGTTCCTGAGAGGCCGTGTAGGATCTGATCCATCACGGCCTGGAACACCGCCGGTGCACAGGCTACGCCGTACGGCAAGCGCCGGAACCTGAACAGTCCCAGGTGGGTATTGACAGTGAGCAGTTCTTGTGCTCGCTCGTCCAATTCGAGCTGTAAGTACGCCTTGGACAAGTCCAGAACCGAAAAGACTGTTCCACCATGTAAAGTTGCAAAAATATCCTCTGGCAGAGGGAGCGGGTACTGGTCTACCTTAATGGCAGGATTTACCGTAACACGGTAGTCACCACATAGCCGAAGCTCCTTGCCATTTTTCTTTGGCACGATCACCAAAGGTGTAGCCCACGCACTGTACCGCACCCGGTAAATGACTCCAGCTTTTTTTAAGTTTGCCAATTCCTGCTCGACTTGTTCGCGTAGCGCATACGGCACTGATCGCGCCTTACAGAATACAGGTGAAGCGTTTTCTTTAACAACAATGCTCGCCTTGAACCCTCTTATCGCTCCGTAACCCGGCTCAAACACTTCGCGGTATTTGTCAGTCAAGGAAATTTCTTTTGTCAGTGCCTTCACTTGCATAACTTCATGCCATCGGATTTTGATTTCATTCATCCAGTTACGGCCAAACAACGTAGGCATTCTTGCACATTTCGTCTCTTTAGCAATTACTAGCGGCAACTGAAAGCACTGCTCGTGGTATTGCACTTCAGCGTCAATGACGCCTTTGGTATCAACGGGTGTGCCGTTATATGTAACAAGTCTGACGTCTGCTTGCCTGAAATTTGCCCCGGGAAAATACTTCGCGCACTCTGCTTCGGACATAACAGAAACTGCCGCTCCCGTGTCTAGTTCCATGGGTACCTCTTTCCCGTTTAGTCTTACATTTATTACAATGGCCCGATTGCCCGAACGGTTCTCGGTGTGACAAAGCGTTAGCAGTTCAATGTCCGACGAGTGCTGCTCTTCTAGCTGATGTACAACCCTGCTTTTACACATTTTCGCGACATGGCCCTTCTTTTGACATTTATAACACCTGCTGTTCAGAAAAGGGCAACTTACAGGTGCGTGTTGTCCACCGCATCGCTGACAGATAGTCTTAGTCCGTGTCACCGAAGTCTTTGTTGTGTTGCCGGAGCCGTGGCCGGTGCCTGCCCCACTTTGCGAACTCCGGCGCAACGCTGCGGATTGGCTCTGCCAATGTATGTCACTGCTGCTGGATGACTGTTCGACGGTGTTTTCCGCGACCATTTCCACGGCGTCTTTCGCGGCTACCTCCATGGCCGTAGCGGTGTTGCAGGCGCGTTCCCAGGTGAGCTCGCTGTCGCTCATGGCCAGCAACCGGCAACGTATGGCTTCGTGACCGCCTGCTATCAGGCGGTCACGAAGCGCTTGTTCCAAGAAGGCGCCGAAGTCACATAATGATGCCAATTTCTTCAGCTGTACCACAAATTCTGCTACAGTTTCTTGAGAGGCTTGCTTCCTTTGGTTGAAAAAGGTATCTTTCACTCACCACTGACCGCCTCGGAGAATAGTGCGTCTTCAGCGCCGACACGACTTCCGGGTACGACGACGTGCTTGGCGTCTTGGGTAGTAGCAGACTTCGGAGCGTCACGTATGCTTCTTCTCCGATGGCGCTCAAGAACAGATGTAGTTTCTTGGCCTCGGCAATCTCATTAACTGTGGTGTAGAGCTCGAATCTCTCGACGAACACGTCGAAGCTGCCGCTGCCGGGAGCGAATTCCGGTAGCTTGCTGAGAGCCATTGCCGTCTTCTGCTCTTGTCCTATCCCACCCTCGTCGCCACTTTGTTGCATCCGCAGCGAGACAGAGGCCAAGGCTTCACGGAACACCTTTATTAACGGCACTGCATGCTTGCAGCACAAAGCAACAATCCACACGGGAACAGAACAAGAGCCAGACTATATACGCCCACAGGCCACTCGCGCATGTACGATAACATGGTGACGTCACTAACACCCTGTTCTTCGGCGATGCCTTTCACGCGCCGTAACACAGATAACAACACAACACTCACAATGGGCTTTCTTTGGTCCCTGGCTTTTCTGAGGTAAACTAACTGAAGAAAGCGATTATTTCCTTGATGGTTAAAATCCTGAAATCACAGATGTCTTGTGTTTTTTACACCTTGTTCATCATGGCATTGAGATTTTTTATTACATTACTGTTTATTATATGTAAGAGTCAGTAGATAATACCTCTTTCTGTGACACTTTCGTTTGATGAACCTTTTACTGGTTTTACCTGTAGGGCATAAGCGTGTCCTAGTCATGTCGTTCCTTTTTTTGTATTAACTCGTTTTGTGAGCACTCATTGTTAGTATTCACACCGTTCTGAGCGTTGTGTTTATATTATTGTGCAGTTTACTCGCAATACAGTCGAGAAGCTTTTTTTTTTACTACTTTTTTGCCTGAAGTTGAGTATATTTACGCATGTATTGTATTGCCACCACTCTAACGACAGCTGTGTTTATATTTTTGTGCACTCTAATGATAATTCTGTCTAATCTTGAAACCATGTAGAATAATATGTACCATTGCAGTCTGTGCTAATAATGTTTGCCGGTGTGTGTCTTCCGCTTTGCTGCCAGGGTGGCACGACCTAGTCAGGCGATTACTCAGCCTTTAGTCGTGTCCCCCAAGGCAATTTGCAACATTCTTGCCTTGAATAAACCGAATAATTGGAATAAACCAAAGATGGGGAGCAAACAGTTCTTGGAATGCAACATCGGGGGCCTTCGGCCGCCATCATCGACTAAAACCTGTGTGACCGTAACCTTTATCTTATAACAATGTAGGGACAGCTCCGACTGAGTAAAAGCACGGGGCAGAATTTGCTCCCCCCCCCCCCCATTAGGTGACTAGAGGGGGCGGCCGCCGCCCTCCACCTCCCCCGTGTGCACGCCTATGGTCATGCCATTACCCAAGGAAACTTTTTCGCTGTCACTATAGGACATAAATCTGCGGCGTTTATGGCGTCGTGATAGCGTTAAGACGTGAAGATTATGTATAATGTTACATATCAGCTTGAGGGCTTTGTGTGGTGGCGCCCGTACTTCGGTAATCGGGTATAGGAGGACGGCATGAATCGCAAGGCAGACTCTTGATCCATACCGCAGTAAAACTGATAGCTGGGCGAGTTGGTATGAATTCATGTTTAAAAATTTTTGTAGCGCGCTAAAAGACGGGGACACGCAGAAAGAAGGTACAAACGAGCGCTTAGACATGTTCGTCGAAAAATGGCAACCACAGAATTAGACACCATCGGCAAAACTTAGATAGTTAACTAATAAATATAACTTAGAAGACACATTCGGTATAACAGACGCAATGACATTCGTTCGCCAGGAAACAGAAACCTACTCCGGCGATGCTTCGCAAACGTTCTTTACTTGCACGATACTTAGGAACTAATCGAACAAGAAGGCATTCGTTTGAATCAGAAATATCAATAAATTGTGTGATGAAGGCGGCAGGTTTAAGGGAAGGCAATTATATAGTTCGCTTTGCTGTACAGTACGGTGCACTGTTAAAGGGAACACTCGAATGAGTAACTTTCATTTTGTAGGCCCCCTAACGGCTAGTGGATGCTCAAAGATTGTTCGTTCACGTTACTGGTCTATCATAAGGGTTCGGAACTGTCAAGCACCAGTAGTGTTATGCAGATCTAAGCCACTATGCTTTTGCAGGAGAGCGAAATACGGACCTACCCGAAACGCAAGTGTTCCCTTTAACAGTGGACCAGTCTGTACAGGGGAAGGGCAGACAGAAATGTAAGAAGAACAAAAATAATTGGTGATCGTGAAGGGGACGGATGTGTACACTGCCCACCGTTCAGGTGATGTGTGCGCTTGTTAGCGTGCTGTTTCAATCTCTCTGTAGTAGCGAGAGGAAATAGTGGGAGCCCCGGGCGCGGTGGCTTTTCTTTTTTTTTGTTTTTTCTTTCTTTCACCATGATGACTCTTCAGCTTTCTCCGCAACAAGCTAGCGGTGGTGACCGATACAAGCTTTGCGCCGCTGGCTGCACATGGGGAGTCATTTTCGATGTATCCAAGTAGACATATCCACTTCGGCGGAGCGCATTCAGTTACTCGAAAAAGCGGCGAGCCGTGACGACATGGCGCTCTTGACCACGTCGACGCACTGAACCCGCCATTACATTCCCAGCATAAATAGAAAGAAAGTGGACGAAATGTACAGTAACAGGACACTTAAACAAACTTCACAAGTCTGAACTTTCGTATCAAGGTGTTCAGTTGATTGAGAACGATGCAGGGAATGCGTACCGACCTTCCAGGTGCGTCAGGCGGGCGGCCGCGTTAAACATAATTCAAGGGCTAACGTGATTAGAGTTAATGCACGGCCTCCGAGATGTGCGTACAAAAGCGGATTTTTGGGGGCAGTATTTGTTGCGGTGAAACACATTGTGTCTCTCTCCTTTGTGTCCAGAGTTGTGAGAGCTTCGTGACATTAAAACGACGTTGCGGAAGAAGGACCGGAAACAGGGGGCGCGCTGCTCGGCAAGCTCCAGTCAATCAGTGGAGGCCGAACTGATAGTCCACACGGTAGATACATAGAGAATCACGCCCCTGCACAACGATGAGGCTGTTTTGATTTCTGACAGCGAGAGCAGGCGAGACGCTGCTTTTACTTCCCACTTGGCTCCGTGCTATTAGGGCGGGCACCGGCTTTCAAGCTGGAAACATCGACGTTTTGCCTCCTAAAGTCAGGCCGCTCCTATTAAAGCCGTTAATGACAGCGCATGGGAGATGATACGTGTTCCTCTTTGACAGATGCAACCGCGGACTGCGAGCAGCTTATGCGCAGCCCACACGGGCCGTATCCTGAGACGATCACTTTTGGTAACACTGTCACATTAACGATATTTCACTAGATCACGAAACTAGCGCCGGTAGCACTCAGCCGTCAAAGGGTAACAGCGGTTTGGCGCTGTGCCAAAAGATACGCCATCGCTTGTATTGGCCGCGAGATCGACCTACAGGTGGCAGCACCGTCGCCGCGTTAGTGTGGAGAGGCGGTCGGCGGCGCGTATACAAATGCACACAGCGGTGCTTTGTTGTGAGCGGTTTGAGCCTATTGTCGGCGAATAAAATGCGTTGATTGCAGCTGACTGGTAATATATACGCTCTTCATTATTGAATCGATGCACGAAGATCATCCAATGTTACTATTACTAGTGAGAGAAGCGCAATCTGCCGATGAAAGGGAGGCTCGCCCTGGATGACAGTCTGTGCTTACGCACTATATGACGTTTTTGGTTGTTTTCTCTGTACGTGTTTAGCTTGTGTTCGACGTACTATACGCACTGCTGTAGCACGACTGAAATAGTGTTTAATTCTTGTTCATTTGTATACCAGCCCGTATTCCTGTGCAATGAGTTCAATAGCACTGTTCATGCGCATACGCATATGCAGGTAAGAGTTTAGCACAGATCTTTCATCGATTGATTACGTGCACGACAGTGATGCTACAAAGGTCCGGTTTATTTTATGGAATAAGTGTCTTTTTTTTTTTTTCAAAGTAATAATGTCCGCTGCCTTCCATCGATCTATAACAACTCTACACAAACGCTCAAAATAATGTAAAATAAAATGATGAGGTTTTGCGTGAAATTATACGACATAAATGTAAGGCACGTTGTCAGGTTTAATTTTAACATCTGAGTTCTTCGAAGCGTACCTAAATGTAAGCAATCGGGTGGTTCTACATAAATTTCGCCCCAAGTTAAAATTGCGCGCGGCAACTCCGTTTTATCACTGCCGTGTCATTCCACTGTCTGCTTTTTTTTTTTTAGGGGACAGTTTGAGTATCGATGTGTCAGACTTCACTTCATAGAAATATTTCGCTGTAGCGCGACCACGACCGTAGAATAAAAGGACATCTTAAGCACAAATACAGCTCATCATGAACTACAGTGCCGCAATTATACACCTAACAACAACGCGAAAGTGCATGAGCCTCGTTTTTGTTTACTACAAAGTCGCTAAAACGCTGCATTCACGCACTATTTAATGCTCCTAATGTTTGGGACTATGCCAAGCGCACTTTTAGGATGTGCTTGAGCCAGAAAGCGGCACCAACACTGAAATTTTTCTGGCGAACGAAGGGTACGACACCAATACACAGCCCTCCCGAAAGTCGCACTCACTGATCTTATTCCAATGCGCATGCAGCCGAGCAAGCCCATTTGCTTCTGTACACCACGTTAGGTATACGTACGAGCAGTTAAACTCGCGCTAACACCACAGAACAAACCGCCCTTTGAGAACATGCATGACGTACGCGCACATGCAAACAGACGTGGCTAGCAGACGACGCAGGGAGCAATCCACACTAGGCGCGCTTCAGCCAGTAGCCGCCAGGAGGCGACTCCGCTCGATCTCGCGGCCAATAGGCGCCGGCGCGCCAATCTCGTGAAATCTCGCGGAGGAGACAGTCGCCAAGATTAGTCTCATATTTCGGCCCCAGAATATAGCGTCGTCTTTCGCCCCGGTCAGCGAAATTTGACGCCACTGCGTGCAGGCAGAAGCAATTTGCGGCGCGATGCGCGGTCACATTGCTGCAGCTCAACAACGCTGCCGCCTTAATTTTTTTGCTGTGCGCTTGCTTTTCAAGATTTCTACCGTCGGTGTCATTGCGTGTTACGATGTGTACGTGAAGGCTTATGTGCAGTGCTGAACAATTGTGCGCTAGCCTGTTCTGCGAAACACATACGTGGAAGAACTTACTGGGTCTTTCATTTCCAAAAAGGCGGCGGCTAACGGGCGTCAACATTTTCGGAAGGGTGTCGTACCTGCATTCTACAGAAAGGTAAGATTTTTTAACTGCTGAGGTACCTGTGGTCTACTGTATGCCACGCGTTTCATGTTCTTCCTATTTGACCTAGTGTTCCACGACAGCTTGGAAACGCAAGCGTGACACCAAGAATGCAAGGGCGACTGACAGTTCCGTGAAATCTAGCAAATCGCGTGCAAAAAAAAAAGGAAAAGAAAAATGCATGATTCTGCATATAGGCATGAGCCCTCCGTTCGTTTCAAGCCTTAAAGCTTGAAGAGAAAGGTACTATAGATATCACGACAGGAGGCTGTACTGAACACCTCTTGACGTTCTCCGAATTTCTACGTATTGGTGTTCGTTGCGAAAATTCCGCTTGAAGTGTTAAGAAGCATGTCATCCGTAGACGAAAACGTTTGTTTGTTAAAGATGAGAAGACTGTGCACACCGCGCACATATTTTTAATATCGCAGTTGAGTCGTGGCGATATGAAAGGCTGCTGTTAGAAATTTCGTTCCGCACAATAACTGCACGCACTTTCTAAATACCCGGAGTAGAGCGAAAGTTAGTACATAGCCTAAAAGCCGTCATGTGCTTACGCTTCTCAAAACTGTCCTCATAACGAGGCCGCAAGTGCAAATTTCTGGTTGTCGTACTGACAAACTGCGCAAGAAGTTGCGCTACAGAATGAGCGAATTGTGCTTTGTACGCGGCAACATAAGTAGAATACGAGGAGAGCAGTCCCGTTGAAGTTTCTCGTGTTACCTTCTTGAACTCTGTGTACTTCGGCGTTATTTATATCTTCATTACTGCATGAAGTTCGCCATAATCTGGGCCCGTATTCTTCAAGAAATCGAGTATTACATAGTCATGGTGATAAGTATTTGTATGCGGGGCTGTCACATGACGAATGGAAACCGGATGCGCTTTCCTTTCCGCTTGCACGCAGCAGAACAATAAATCATCACGTTTGTGGCCTGAACTGTATAAGTATAGTACCGGTGGAGTATCTTAAAGGGGCTATGACATGGTCACCCAAGAACTTCCGGTTTTCCACGAAAAACAGAAGTAAAGGGTCAGTTGTGCCTATACATGTATGAAAAATGGTCTGTAGAAGAATGTCTCAGTGCAAAATAGGCCCTAGAAATCGCTGGCGACCGCCATTTTGACATGGCGTGTGTGGCGTCATGTGCTGCATGGAGCGCAGCCGTCGTCTTCTAAGTTTCAGCCATTGCATATAGTTCGATTTCAATGCCAGCCTGAACAAATCTGTAACAGCTCGACTACATGCGCAGCTGAGCACGGAACAAAATCGTTCGCTGCAGTGCAGGCGTTCGCACTGCAAGCAGCTTATTAGGTTATGGCTCGGGAGTGCACCAGTGTTGCCCGACTGTCAGGCCGCTTGCGTGTTTGTAAAGATATTCAATTATGAATTAAGTGCTAGACCAAATGCACCGAAATTCCGCCAGCTTGTTTGTAAACGCACATGGATGAACCCACATGGTACAGATTATGATCGAAAATGAGGTGTGATTTTTATAGGGCTGTCTGTACAACAGGTACTGGATGTTCTATGTCCAGTACTAGCAAGCCTTCAGTGGGCGCCATGACTCAACGATTTACAGTGCAACGTGATACGCCTGAGGTCCTACGTCCACTACTATCGAACGCAGCAATGTAGTTTAAGCTCAAGTGTGTCTTTTTTTATGTTTTCTTCTTTCTATCTCTCTATCTTCCTGCATTTCCTTCCTCTCCCTCCTCCTCCTGTACATCGTGCTTCTGAAGCAATATTGTTGTTTTAAGGTCCCGCGCATTGTAAACTTTTGGTAGTGACTGTATTTGCTGGTGCGTTCTGTAAGAATTAAAGCCTAAGCCTTGGCCGTTCCTAGTTAAAGCCTGAGCCGTTCGGGGTAATGGCGCTGACGTGTTGACTAGTTTTTCCCCATACTTTCGTTCGTAAGCTTTGTACGGATGCGGTCGCCTCGATATATCGTGAATCGATAATGCATCGGCGCGCTCAACGTCAGTACTGGACCATGACGAAGCATGTTACGCTAAGCGCGAGAAGCCACGCCACTTCGTCCTGCCAATTGCTTCGTCGCTTCGCGTTAAGGACACATCGGATTTGAAGAAAGCGCCAACTTTAACTGGGGAAACACAGCGCAAAATAAATAAATAAATAAATAAATAAATAAATAAATAAATAAATAAATAAATAAATAAAGACGACCACGACAGAACAGTACACTGGACGAGCGCTGAACTTGACGCCTTTATCGCACCAACCGCTCGTTTTTACAGCGACAACACCGTGCACACCTTTCGTATCAATACTGCCACATCAAAAGCATCAAGTAGGCAATCTACATTGTCACTAAAGGTTTGTACGTCTAATTGATTAACGCCGTGCACGCGCAACTTCCACACTCAGGCTTAGGTGCACGTTAAAGAGGCCCAGGTGGTCGGCATTTCCGGAGCCCTCCACTACGGCGTCTCTCATAATCATATCGTGGGTTTGGGACGTTAAACCACAGATATGATTATATTATCCATACTTATGCAAAATGCAAACAAGTGAGAATCGATAGAGCCAGACCTTAACGAGGATTAACAACCAACAAGAGAAAAAACAAACAAATAGTGAACAACCCAATTTCGAGGCGCAGGTGCTCTTACCGCGATAAGAATCTAGGTGAGTGAATCGATGGAAATTAGACGATGACCAACAAAAAACATGGTAAAAGAAATGAATTACATGAAACCGTTGAGATATTGAAGCAAAATAGAGCAGAGAGCGAAATAGATGGCTTGCTGATGCAACTATCACCTGCTTCCCTGATAAAAAACGCTTGCACGATTTCACGTTCATGCACAGGCAAAACAAGCGCCAAGCTGTACGCAGACTCAAATCGTCATTTATTTTTCGCGCCCTATTTTCATCATTGTCGTACAGCAGATCGAGTGGTCCTTACGCATAGAGCAATAAAGTTTAGTTGACTCCTCCCATATCGTCGCGCCCAGTCAGTAACTTCAGGAAAGAGCACACCGGAACAATATCTGATGTGAAAACCCGTTGTGGTACTGCGCATACCGCGAAATGTTTAACACAGTGATCGCGATGGCGTATCTGCACTGGTGCTCTCCGATAATCCTACTTGCGGCCTGCGATGCCGTGAGGCAGCCGCGTGACAGAACGGGTTCTGTATTGTATATTCATTACATAAATGCACAAATGACGATTGCATTTTTTATCATTACTAACGCGATTAGTTTATTCTGATGGGTCTTTGAAAGTCCTTGTATCATTTATTGTACGCAGTACTCACCAAAACAGACTATTTCTGATTGTTTTATATATGTCGTTCCTCCACTATTCGATGACAAACATTTCTGCACCTAGCAAATGCGGCTGCTCCAGCTAATTTTCCTTTTTAATTCAAACGCGTAAAGAGGCCATATTGGTGTGTCAGATATTGCAGCATTCCGTTCTTTCTAGTCATTGACTACTGAGTACAAAGCCATAGTAATTGGTTACAAAATAATTTCGCCCGTGTTTCTGAATGTTACCATTCGCTGATGTGCTGCTAGCCGAAACTGTGTGTGCGTGTGTGTGTATATATATATATATATATATATATATATATATATATTGAAATAAAGCGGTTAAGCAGACGCTTTATTACGCCAAAGGCAAGATGGCGCCGACGAAGAAAACGCCCGAGCCAATGACTGATGATGGTTATTTACAAATGAGGAAGATGAAGTCCAATTCATGCCTACACTAATTTCTCCCGTTGACGAAAGCGGTCAGCCTGGCCGCGAATTACATTGTGGAACGCAGATGAAAGGGTTTGAGACGCGAAACGTGCACAACCTCTGTGCCGCCGCAGCGTTGGTCAGTGGAGGCATGAACAGGTGTAACACGGTAGTTCACCGGCGAGGTCTGTTCTATAACTGTGTAGGGGCCAATATAACGAGACTCAAGCTTTTCGCATAAACCAGGTGTCCGTGCAGGCGTCCATAGGAGGACAGCGTCGTCAGGGCGATAGAAAACGTCGCGGGGAGTGGCATCGTAGTGATTTTTGCGATCTTCTTGGCTAGCTTCGGTGTTTATACGGGCGCGACGACGGCATTGGGCAACTCGGTACAGAAACTGGTCGCAAATGAATGGTGAAGAGTTGACGGGTCCAGAGAAGAAAGAAACGTCGAGTGATGAGGTTGGCTGGCGTCCGTATACTAAGAAAAACGGGGAGTAGCCTGTGGTCCGTTGAACAGACGTATTATACGCAAATGTTACAAATGGGAGAACTGCATCCCAGTTACGATGGTCAGGTTGGATATACATGGAAAACATGTCGCACAGCGTGCGATGAAATCTCTCCGTCAAACCATTTGTTTGTGGGTGGTAGCTAGACGTTGTCTTGTGTATTGCATTTGACGCTTGGAGAACTTCACTGAGCGTGCTTGAGAGAAACGCCTTGCCTCGGTCGCTCAAAAGAAGGTGAGGGGCTCCGTGCCGTAGGTAGATAGCTTTCAAGGAGAAGGTTGCTACTTCGGAAGCAGTTCCTGAAGTGATCGAGGCCGTCTCAGCGTACCGGGTCAAGTGATCAACAGCGGTGACGATCCATCTCTTGCCGTCTGGGGTAGTTGGGAGGGGCCCGAATAGGTCAATTCCGACGACAGAGAACGGCTGTTCTGGGCAAGGAAGTGGTTCTAGGGTCCCGACTGGGACAGTAGTAGGCCGCTTGCGGTGTTGGCAAAGCGCGCACGAGGCAATATATTTAGCTACGCTCGTGGAAAGACCTGGCTAGAAGAATCGGCTGCGGATGCGCTCGTGGGTTTTGTGGTAGCCAAAGTGGCCTGACGTTGGGTCGTCGTGTGAAGCTTGCAGAACTTCACCGCGAAGAGCCCGCGGTACAACGGGGACCCATCGATGGCCTTCCGGGTGAAACATGTACCGATAGAGTACGTCGTCTTCAAACTTGAATAGCTTGAGCTGTTTCCGTGGCCTGTTATTAGAAGACGAAGCACCACTTAGGCGACTGATGTCACTGCAATAAGAATCGGCACGCTGGTGTGTGGAAAGCACTGAAGGGCGGTTGGCTGAAGGCAGGGAAGAAATGAATGTAATCGACGATGCGTCATCAGTGCGGCCAATTTGACAAGGTGACGTGACGTGCTCCGATGTTGGCGGCAATGGGCATCGTGATAGAGCATCGGCATCTTGATGCTTCCTTCCGGTCTTATAAATGACGTCAAAGTCATATGCTTGTAATCGGATAATCCAGCGGCCAAGGCGTCCCGACAAGTTTTTGATTGTCGACAGCCAGCATAGCGCATTGTGGTCTGTGACAACAGTGAAATGTCGGCCATGGATGTACGGACGAAATTTTTGGATGGACCAGACAACAGCCAAGCACTCTTGTTCGGTTATCGAGTACTTCTTCTCTGCAGAGGTCAGAGTGCGGCTTGCATACGCGACAACTTTCTCATGAAATTCCCGGTCGCGCTGTAGCAGTACGGCACCAATTCCCTGCCCACTACCATCAGTGTGTAGTACCGTAGGTGCCTTGGCATCGAAATAACAAAGAACCGGTGGGGATGTCAGTGCGTGCTTGAGTTCTTGGAATGCGGCTTCGCAATGATGATTCCAATCAAAGGGAGCGGTACTAGCAAGGAGCTTGTGGAGAGGCGAGGCAATGGTGGCAAAGTTCCGGATGAAGCGTCGGAGTATGATGCGAGCCCAAGGAAGCTGCGCAGTTCTTTTGCACGAAATGGGCGCGGGAAGTTGAGCGCTGCGGAAATTTTGTCCGGATCGGGCTGGATGCCATCTTTGTTAACGAGATGTCCGAGAACTTTGATCGTTGTGCTACCGAAGTGGCACTTCTTTGTGTTTAGTTGAAGGTCAGCATTGGAGAGGCATGTGAGCACTTCGTCGAGGCGTTGGAGATGCTCATTGAAAGTGGAGGAAAACACGACGATATCGTCCAAATAGCATAGACAAGTTTTCCATTTGAGGCCGCGAAGAACAGTGTCGATCATCCTTTCAAATGTGGCGGGGGCATTACATAGGCCGAAGGGCATTGCGTTAAACTCGTAAAGACCGTCCGGCGTAGAAAAGGCGGTCTTTTCTTTGTCCGCTTCGTCCATTGGAATTTGCCAATATCCGGAACGAAGGTCAAGGGTGGAGAAGTACTGCGCGCCTTGCAAAGAGTCAAGTGCATCATCTATACGGGGCATCGCATATACATCCTTTCGGGTGATCTTGTTCAGCGCGCGGTAATCAACACAAAATCGTACCGATCCATCCTTCTTTTGTACCAGTACAACGGGTGATGACCAAGAACTGGCAGAGGGTCGTATGATGTTTCTTTTGAGTATGTCGGCCACGTTCTCCTCGATGATTTTGCGTTCGGCCAAGGAGACTCGATAGGGACAACGGCGTACAATATTCTGACCATCAGTGTTGATACGATCAGACGCAACTGTGGTCTGTCCGAGTGACGAAGAATTGGCCTCGAAGGAGGCCTGATGTTTAGCTAACAATTTCAGCAACGCCTCACGCTGAGGAGCAGGAAGGTCGGAGGTTATCCTGGAAGCAAAGGTGGATGAAGAAATTGGCTTGTCTTGTTGAGGATGAGCTTGCAAGGCGTCAACAGGGACCAAAGATACCGGTTGTGTATCCACATAACAGGCCACCGCAGAACCTTGAGGTAGGAGAATAGTCTCAGTGGTGGTGTTCAGGCCGACGATTACCGCAGCACTTTCTTCGAATCGCACCAGGCTGGATGGGAACACAATGCCACGAGCTAGACAGCGGCCGTAAGAGGTGATAAACACGTCACCATTTGCAATATGCGTGGAAGTGATCGGGATCAGTTGCTCCTGACCCGGAGGCAGTACGGAATCGGCGGCTGTGGAAAAAAAACGCCAGGCCTGCGCTGAAACCGCAGCACAGTCAAAGCGAAAGCTGGAAGAGCGGCGTTTCTAGAGCCCGTTAAGCACTCGTGGGGCTACAATACAAGTACACTAGAAAGGTACCCACTACGCCATAAATCACAATTTTTGTGAAGTTGGGAAGCACCTCGTAAGCCATTATTCGTCATTCTTCGGAGAAGCGAGGCACCAGCTACACGTCAGTAAGGCATTATGTGCACTTTGTTGACGCGACGACTGATGACGATGAAGAATTATGGCTCAGCCCTTTGTAATGGGTTGGAATCTTTAAACGGCCCACCAGTTATGTAATTTGCATTGGGTGACGCCCGGTCACTATTTCCCTCTCCCGTCATGCTGTATGACATACGTTGACGTGGGAGAGAGACGGGGGGGGGGGGGCGAAGAACTTTACTGAGACCCCGATGAAATGGATCATGCGCTTATGGGTTTCCTTGGCAACCAATACAAGTGCACTTGCGAGGAACACTACGCTATAAATCAGTGTAATTTTACTGAGACCACGAGGAAGTGGATCATGCGCTTATGGGCTTCCTTGGCAACCAATACAAGTGCACCTGTGAGGAACCCACTACGCTATAAATCATTGTAATTTTTGAGAAGTAGGGCAGCAGGCACTGTGCCATTTTTCGTCATTCTACGGAGAGCGTTGGTACCTGCTATACGCATGTAAGGCATTATGCGCACTTTGTTGATGCTGTGCCTGATGACGATGAATAATTATGGCAGAGTCCTTTGTAATGGGTTGGAAGCATTCAACAACCTACTCGTTGCGCAATTCGCAATTTGTGACGCCTGGTTACAGAATTCGCGTTGTGCGACGCTTGGTGCTTATTTTACTCTTCTACCACGCTATATTGCATATGCTAATATGGTTCCTTCCCGACATGAAGCCTGTATAGGACCTTTTCGCAAAGCAGTTTCAAGCACCGGCATGGCTCAGAGGTTGAATACTGGGCTCCCACGCAGAGGGCCCAGGTTCGAACCTCGTTCCATCCTGGAATGTTTTTCTTATTTTGTTTTTTTTTCTTATTTCGAGCGATACTGGTTACGGACACCGGCGGCGGCGGCGGCGGCGGACAACTACGGCGCCAAAAACGGCCGGTGAAATGATCTCATAACAGCTTTCGCTGTAAAACGCAGTCGTGTCTCATCGATACGCTTGCTGCAATGATCGGTCTCGTTCATCTGAAGTACACGTTGGCGGCAAGAAATTAAAGCAGACGCTGACGAGAGAAAGTCCCAGGCTAAAATGAGTTCATGAGCACAGGAAATTAAAACTGCGAAAGTGATGTGATGACGGACACCGTCAATGAAGACGCGTGCTGTACGCGTGTTGAGGTAATGGTCGAATGATTGCTCCAATGGCCCCAATCAAGGACGATCCAAGGTAGGGCGTCTTCACTAACAGAAATCGTGGCTCTCGTGTCTATCAAAGCCCACACGCGCACATCTTGCACAATCACCAATAACATGTTTGACGGTCGTTCAGGAGGACTTGAAGCATTTCGCACCGATGCAGTTTTCTCTCCAAAAACTGCACTGTTTAGTTTTCCGATCGGCGAAACAGAGCGCCGGAGTGGCATTGGGAACGTCGTCTCGAGGTATGTGTATTGATGGTCGTGTTCGAAAAGTCGGCCGGCGATGGTGATCGGCGAGTGAAAACATTGTCGGCATAACGGTGGTAAAATCGAGATGGCTCGTCACGTTCGAAAGCAGCATAACCACGACGTTCGTCCTGCTAGCGGCGTCGACAAACCCGGGAGATGTGTCCCCGATTGCCGCAGTAATAGCAGATAGGCCGTGGGGCACGCCAGGCGGAATGGTATGGCGGGTTCGGTGCTCGGGCAACAAGAGGCGCTAGATGGTCGTGAACAGGCACAGGTGGTGTGACTGGAGGCGGTGAAGGTTGCATTGCAGCGATGTGTGCGTACGAAGCCGGTTAGGGGAAAGATGGAGCGGTGGGATGGTGGGCGCTCTGAAAGGCTGTCATTTCCTCTTTGATACTACCTCGCAGATCAGTGGAAGCGGGTTGTGCGTGAGCGTTGTTGCAAGGTGGTGAACCGTAGGCTTGCAATTCCTCACGGGTTATGGCTCGAATGATGGATCGGAACTCCATACTGTTTGCCAAGGGGTTTTCGCAAAAGTCGGGTCGCAGGCGGATGGACTGTAGGGCGTCAAGCCATGGCGCACAGAGATGACGTCCGATACCGTCGAAGAGTTGTTCGCGGCGAGGGCATTGAAAGCGGTAGGTCCTATACCCTTCAGAAGGTGTCGTACGCGATCAGTTTCTGGCATGGCATCGTCGATCGGCGGCAAAGCGCAAGAACGTCCTCAACGTACGAGGTATAAAACTCGCCGTAATTCTGGACACGTTCAGCCAGTTTCTTCCTCGCAACTTCCGAACGAACCGTCGGTGTGCCAAAAATGCGCCGTAGCTCGTCCTTGAAGGAAGGCCAATCACGGAAGTCGCTCTCGTGATTTAGGAACCATGTCTTGGCTACCTGGGATACGTAAAACTGTACGCGGGCTAACTTCGACGCCTCGTTCCAGTTGTGGTAAACGGTTACAAGGTCATAGTTGTCTAGCCAGTCTTCGACATCTTCTCCAGGCAGACCGGAGAAGATATCAGGGTCGCGAGGGGGGTTGTTGGCAGTGGTAGGGGCGGCGGCAGGCGGTTGGACCGGATGAGTTGGCACTTTGGGCTCATCTTGTGACATGGTTGTCTGCTGGCGTAAGCGGCGTCCCGAACGGGGCTCCAGGAGAGATCTTTAGAAGAAGAAAGGTCAAGGGCTCGTAAAGCTCCTCCACTACTTGAAATAAAGCTGTTAAACCGATGCTTTATTACGCCAAAGGCAAGATGGCGCCGACGAAGAAAACGCCCGAGCCAATGACTGGTGATGGTTATTTATAGATGAGGAAGATGAAGTCTAAGTAATGCCTACAGTATATATATATATATATATATATATATATATATATATATATATATATATATATATATATATATATATATATATATATATATATATATATATATATAATATATAAATTGTTTCGCCTTTGCGCATTGGCAACAGCTTGATGATGGCTAGTCTGTTCATAATTAGAGCGGAGAATAAAACAGCGCGACGAGAACAAAGACAACAAAGGAACGAGGCTCTTGTCCTATCGTCTTCGTTCCCTTGTTGTCCTTGTTTTCGTCGTGGTGTTTCATCCTCTGTCCTTGTGCAGTTCACCCCAAAAATTGTTTAATCGTTTACCAAGAAACCCCGCTTAAAATCTGTTTTTGGAGACACGCCCGTTTTCGGGTGGTTTCATGCCAAACTCGTGTTTGCATGAATTAGTCCATGCTGGTTTATAAATGCCTCTCTCATATGCACACACGTTTTGAGCAGGATGACTAATACGACTTTTTTTGCGTTTATTTTCATACGAGGTCGCCGAAGTTCTCGTCATAAATGTTCTGCGTGATCGTGGTGCCACTTCTTTTCGCCATTCTAAACGCATGGCGCACTAATTTATTTTCAAACTTTCATTTTCTGGACCATCTGGGCATTACCATCGTCAAAAGGGTGGCTTTCTTGGCCAGTCTCTTGACAAACGTGCTTTACACCATCTCCACCGACCCAGCGTGACCGCGGCCAGCAGGTCAATATAATGCTAGAACAAGCGCAGCGCGAGGTTAGCGCGCAAGCACGCTGACATGAGCACCGTGAGCAAGAGCACGCGCACTGCCACTCAGCACAGCGCGAGGGGAGAACGCGCGCACGAGCGCCTTGAAGAGCGAACGCATAGCGCGAGCAGAAAACGAGAAGGGGAGAGAAAGAAAGCACGAGCGCGCGTGCAACGAGAAAGAACGCACGCAGCCGCAATGTAAACAAACTGGCGGCGGGCCGCCGTGCGCGACCGCATAGCGAGACTTCCGAAAAAAAGGGGCGCTTTTCAGAAAGACGTAGCAGCGCCCCATGGCCCAGGTTCTCTCCTTTATATACTGGCGTCCTGAGGTAAAGGTAGCTTGTACACCACATTGCAAACGCATCGTGTGTAGGGTGTTCTATGCTCCGTAGTGCAGAGTTACCGTGAATCTTTATTCGTCATCGCGCATAATTTAGACAATTTGCAAGGTCCAGAAAACACTACTTCAATGTTGTGTTTTGACGCTATTCTTCTTACGTTATAAGACACGCGGTGAATATATGGAATCGCATGAACACACTTCCTTTCATTCTCTGTTGCAATGCTGCCTTCCGGCCGCTTAATTTTCTGCAGCAGAGCTTCAGAAACACTTGAAATTGCCATCGAGGTATAGCCAGCTTCCTTGAGCCGGACAACTTGGTTGTGAAAGCTGTCTGATATAACGTGAACACAAGACTTGCTTAAGGCTGAGTTGAGGCAATTCTTTATGATGCCCCTCCTAAAAAACTTGGAGTGAGCACTGTCAAATGTAGTAGTGCCTTCTTTGACCTTGGACGGTACTCCCAGCAAAGATGGTCATGCAAGAATCGCACCCTCATGTCCAAAAACTGAAGAACATCATTTTCGGGGATTTCAAAGGTATATTTTATTACTTCGCTTTCATTCTCGAAAACGCTATTAGCAATTATTCGGTTGAGGCTCTCGCCCGTAGCTTCTTTCGAAACAATAAAAAAATCGTCAACATATCTACATACTTTCGCGACATTTTCGTCTTGCAACCTTGATGTAATGCGGGCGCTAGCCACAGAAAAAATATGTCGCATAGTACGGGTGAAATTCTGGGAAGTTGTCGCTCTTGATGCCCACATCATTTGCAAAATCGCATTCCCTAAAATCCACAATCTTCCCTCTAAACACTCTGAACAACTCTTGATCAGGGACTGAATAATAAATGTCTTCTATAGCTATCCAACTTTAAAGAACCTTTGCCCCTTTCGGAGCTTGTCCCGAAAACGATAACAGTCGTGCGTATGGCGGTCACTTCCCTTTTGTACGACGCACGCCCGGTACTTCCAGATCGCGAACGACGGGCACTTTATCAGTGTTCCGTATGACGTCTTCGGCAGGAAAGTAGTGGCGCAGAGGTTTCAAGTAAACAAACGCAAACAAGACCGATGACGATTACACTCTAAATCGAATATTTGGGGAGTACGTCTGCCACACAACTACACTCACAGAATAGATCGAGTTAAAAGGGCGTATTTTTGTCCCACAACAATAATCGTCATTTATTCTGCCTTCCTTTCCTTGCAATATCGCCGCGCGCTCGGCACTTTCTGGTCACGAACGTGCGCTATCAGCGTGACATAGCATTCTTGATAGGAAAGTGGGCAGCGCCGTGTTTTCAAGAAAGGAAACGCAACCAAGCCAGATGACGATTATTGTTCTGGTACAAAAAGACGCCCTTTTTACTCAATCTATTCTGTGAGTGTATAATTGTCAACTACCTCGCCCCCTTTCCTAGCGTCATCACCGCGGCCCCGGCACTACCCGGTCACGAATGGCGTGCGCGCTATTAGCGTGACATAGCATTTTTGAGAGGAATGTGGCGAGAGCCGGCTTTTCAAGAAAAGAAACGCGAGGAAGCCATATGACGAATATAGTTTGTGTGGCGGAACTACTCCCCAAATACTGAGATTTTTTTAGAGTGTATTCTACTGGCAAATACACACCCCAGATACTCCCGTTTAACTTGAAATGCATGTCGGAAACGCACTAGTGTTGATTGGCCTTTTAAAAAAAACAGCAATCACTTCTCCACATTATTTTTGCCACCGAGGATACGGCTTCGTATCGTAAAATGCAGTCACATTTTCAAATTCTGTAATGTCGGCATATTCAGCCAAACGACGAGGCCGTGTATAGCAGCCCTACAGGCCAATTATAGCAGGCAAGATGGCGAAGTAAACATTGTGATATATGATGGTGCCCAGAATACTTCCTCAGCTCGACGTGCAACCGTTCTGGCCACGGCTTACTGCGAAATGCACTCTGTGATTATACAGTATGTATTGCGATATTTTTTGTCCTGATAAGGTATGCAGTACTGGTAAAGAGTTCCCGAATTGCATCAACCAACCTTTAATTTAGATCAATGGACAAGACAACATCTCACATGGTTTGACCACCGACAAAAACAAAAATTGGCCGCGTATCTGCGTGCTTCGCTGCAAATGTCGTCTAAAGACGATAGAAGAGGCGCTGCGTGAGATATGGACGCCATCTGGCAATACGTGACGAAACATGAGTGCTGTGTTGCGGACTGGTAGTCCCGGCGCAGCAGCAGGCGAAGAGCGGCGGTGACCAACACGACCGGCGGGGACGCCAGCCAGCCCGAACACGCGGTTTGGCGCGAAGCGCTGAAGGCGAAGAAACGTCCGCACTCAACGAGTACTCTCCACACACTTTTTATTTACACGTCGCCTGGCTAAAACAGGAATGCCAGAGCGGCGCCCCATGGCATTCGTACAGTGAACTACAGAACCGAAACCGAAACACAACGATGAGCTCGTGCAGAGGGCACGGAGGAAGTAAAGTTTAACGCACAGTCGCATTTTCAGCGCAGCTTAAGAAACTAGGGTCTTTAGAATTACGTATGTATGCATTTTCTATTAAAGGAACACACCACCTAATACTTAACTAGTGACGTTGTGCCTCAGATATGCGTAATGTTTGCTTTTTGATCGACAATGTACACAAGTATGAACCTAGTCAGCCGTTCAAGATGGCTGGTCCTTGGGCAAGTGGTTCAACTTTGGCCGAGTGGCTGAATCGAGTGACGTGCCGACAAACAGAAAGACAGACAGACCAAAATTTCTCCGTTTAAGTATCCAAAGAAAGACTATCGTCTTTAAAAAATTCCGTTACTGAGGTAGACAATCATATTGTGTGAGCGCTGCCAAACGGTGAGAGGCGCTCTGAAGCGTTCCTCAATGAGAACCAACAGCAAAGGCAGCGGGGTGTGTTGTTCTGGAGGAGAGTACGTGCACGTTCTTGTAAACGAAAGGGCTTCGGGGGCAGGAAGAGCCGGAGACTAAAGTGTGTAATTAGGGGGCTTGAAAATGAGGCGGGGGAGATCTCCTGGGTTGATTACAATCATTGCGTGGCACCCCCTGCAAGCATCTGATGGATGAACGCGTCTAATTGAAAGTGAAGCGTGAAGTTCGTCAGTCGTGGTCTTTGACAGCGCTGGCTGCTCAGCGACGGCCGGGTGGTTCTGGGATACATTACCGAGAGAAGCGCAGTGACGTTGGCTCTTTCGCGTTGCACGTAATTCGAGGACTATTGGTTAATTTGTACACTGACGTTCCGCGCTCGATCGCTGTGTGCACGCTGCAAATTTCAGCGTTGTTCGAAGAATGCGTTTTACAGCCGGCGTGTATGGCCAGTCAGTTCTGTGGCAATGCACTCGTTCGTGCATTGCGACTGAGCTGTCTGTACCTGTAGCGTTGGATGTGCACGCTTTCCTTCTTGTTCAATGGGAACAGTGCGCTTGCTAGTGGTTAGAGCACGCTTCTAACCTTTATGTTCCTAAAGGGTAGCAAAGCAAACATGCATCTGGATAATTTCCATGCATTTTCTTGCTTATCGCTCTGGTTATGTTCTGCCATAAAGAGCGGAAGAGATAAAGAAACGGAGGAAGGGAGTTTAACTGAGCACGTGCCTGGTTGGCAACCCTGCACCTGGAGTTGGGGCAAGGAGTAATGATGGATAAAGTAGATAAGAAGAAAGTAATGTAGTAAAAATAACAAGTGCACAGTTCATGTGAACGCGTGGAGCACGCTCTAACAGTTAAATTACAAAACTTCAAGAGAGCTTCTGGTAGAGTACAGCTCTATTTTGATCATCCACACGCTCTACAGAGTTAACAGGCCCCGCAAAACATCACTAATAGAGCAGCTTTTAGAGGATGCGGAAGCATTATGTCGCGCCTGTTTAAAGGAAAGAAAGGGCAAGTTGTTTGATGCTATGTGCTGTAGCATGTTGGAGCGGTAAGCTGTCTCTTGCACCGCAGTATAGTGATCATCCTGTCTTTACAAAACGAGGTGCACTATTCATAGTACTAACTACTGTCCTTCGTGAGAGCAGCAACATTTCCATCCATTACCGCAGCAATACAATGCAGGCAGCATCTGCTAAGAAGAGAAAGTTGACAATTCAGAGTACTATATGCACTGTCCTAGGGCGGTTAGCCTTCCGAAGCCGGCATCAAAGAAGCTGTCTACTAGAAACTGCGCCGAACGGCTGAACGATGAGCGATATTCACTGACTCTAAGGAAACGTTACAGACATTGTTCAACCTCTTAAAGAAAACAAATCACGAGCCCGTTTCTTTGGACATAGCGTAGTTACAGCCACTTGGCTATTGCCGCAGCTCGCTGTATCACGTTTCATTGCATACCGGCTCAATGCGGTATTATGGCCAAAAAAGAAAATCGGATGAAATGCCACGCAAAGGTCTTCAGTACCAGAACTACAGACGAATTTATTTCACCAAATCTGATGCGTCACAACTGGCTAAAGGCGTGCATCTGAAGAAAAGAAAAATGGTCTAGTGGTGCGCCACTGCTGACCCGACGGTAATGGGATCGAGCTCCATTTCGATGGAGGCGAACTGCTAGATGCCCGTGTGCTTAGATTTAGGCGCACGTTAAAGAACACGATATGGTCAAAACATCCGGAGCCCTCCACTGCGGCGTCCCTCATGTTCACATCGTGATTTTCGCACGTTAAACCCCGATAATTATTATTATTGAAGACAAGAAGAGGCTCTGGAACTTTTCGACTTATCCTTACCCTTTCCTTTACTCAATCGACCCCCATCTCAGATCAAGACTCCCATCCAGCATTCCTCGACAACGGGAAACTATACCAGCGGCTTCCTCTAAATCACTGCCTATGGAAACGGCTTACGCTACCGTTTCGGTGAAGTGGCAAGTACACACTGCAAAACTGTGGTTTAGTCAAAACCTTGACACATGTTTTTTAGGGGCGAAGCTCCTCTTAGTCTAACGTTGTCACTCGTCCGGCGTAAGGCGTAGCCGGCCGTATCTCCCTACGACCCATCACCGATCCTTTGCAAACTGCCCACTACTTCGTCTTTGCAAACATCCCACTACGATTCATCACCGATCCATCACTTCATCGACCATAAAGCCGTTATATTGAAGGGGGAACGGAAGCCACGTCTAGCTACCACTTACGATTATTAAAATTTCTTGTATAAATATATACAGTGTTTGTCACGTCTTTGATGATGTACTGGGCTATCGCTTTGATTACTGCTGGGCGAAACCACTGAATATTTCACGGTGTAACCATGATTGCTTCAGGAGCTTCGCCCAAGGTCTTCATCATTCGCCCGTGAATACGCTGTGAATTTTTTTGTTTATTCAGTGTCGAGCGTATACGGATGAGCGCGTAGTCTATGAATATTGCATGTTTTCGACCACACAGAGGCCTTTAGCATTAGACTGCGTTTTAGGACTTTTAGCCTACCTCACACAACAAATGCGTACGATGAAATTTCTATTGGAATATTTGAACAATATCGGTCAGCTCGACAAACTTTAGTTGTACCTTGCCTGTCACCCTGACTCACCTTTCATGTGGCGGAATCCCTGCATTTTCGTTCACCCCTTACCTCGAAACTTTCCGCACCTCACCCGGCCGTTATTACGCAATCTCATTTGACAAAGTGACGACGTCATGCGTTGACGTCATCATGTTGCTGTCGTCATGGCTGCGCAAATATCAGCGATCTGTATCGTCACGATGCGTCATTAAGTGGCGTCAGGGATGACGTCATGCGACTTTCTGTATTGTGACGTATGAAAAGAATAAAGCCTCAGCCCGCACCATAAGAATAGAGCAGGCAATGACAATTAGAAAAGAAAAATGAACAGGGCAGAGCCAAGTGAAATTTTGACGGGGAAGGAGAATGGGACCGTAACCCCAGGAAGCCAGGCAAAAAAAAAATAACTACTGGTATTTCTTTTGAATGGTATTCTTGCGGCTACATGCGACAGTTTGCCCAGTTCTAGTGATGTCCCGCCAGGTCTCGCAATATCTCACAGTGCCTCAGCCGGTCTCACGAAGTATCGTCAGATGGCGCCGAATCTCGCAAAATGTCTTGGATCATCAGGCACATAAGGCTTTCGACTTAAAAGTGAGAAAATAATGTTTAGAAAAAATGGAGGCGATTTAGAGCATTACGTCCTCTGCTGTGAGAGAGCGGTGAGCTGTCCCTAATGAACGTCACGCCAGAAAAAAAGACCCCAGAAAATTTCAATGAAACCGAAGTGAACCATACGGCCTCTTTCAGACACCACACTACAGAGCCTACAGAAATGTGATAGGCAGACTGGTTCATTTCATCAACATTTTGCGTATAATGATTACTCGATTTTGTTTTTATCAAGATGCCTGCAAGACACTTTAGCCGCTGCATATGAATTTAATCCGATACTCGTAATTTTATCGGCGTCAAGAAAATATCTATATAATCGACTTGTAAATTTCGGTAAGTCAGCGATCTCCGCACGGTACGGGGACCTTGTATTTCGGACCTTTCAGATTCGCGTTTAAAAGTAAGAATGTATGGCCTGAAAATGGACTTGTGGTCTCCGCGATAGACCTTTTCCAGGTCCCAGCAGCGCTTCCATTGGAGATCGCCGAAACCAGGTGTCCATGGCCTTCGAAGTTGTCCTCCGCGGGCCGGTAGACACACTCGGGGGCATTGATTCGCACTTTTTTTTTTCGGGATAATTGGGAAGCTTGCGATGCCAGGTGCCGCTCGGTTCGCTGATGCCGCCAACGTTTATAGAACGACGAGTCTATAAAAGTCGGCTACCCCCGTGCTATGGCTCCCCAAAAACATGGCACGCATCTCGTCCCCGCCGCCGCGCATGCGCAGACCGCCCCCACCCCCTGAGAAAGGTCCATTCGGTGGTGTTTTAAAAACTAAATAACTGAAAAGCTGGAGGCGACCTAAGGTGTCCTGTAGTGGTGCTCGCACGTCGGCGTTTGCATGCCCTGGTGTATTCAGTGGATTCACATTGTGTTCTGTCGCCCTGCCACCGCGCATCCCAGAGGCCACGTAGAGAGAAGCACGTGGTTGAGATCTTCTCCGCCAGATGCCGCAACGATCCCAGCTGCTCACAAGAAAACAATTCGCTCTTTCATTGAACTCATTCAGTTAATTTTCATTAACTACACTGAGAGTTAATTGGCTCTCGTCTTAAGTAAATTTATGCTTCGATATTATATGTATCCAGCATAACTGTTCATTCGAACCACAACCAGAGATTTCGTACCAGTTTTACTTTTTACAAGACATTTTATAACTTTTCTAAAAACCGAATGTAAGTACTCAACCGGAAGTGCTTTGAAGAGAAACAAGAGTGTCACTCGGTGCTAGTGCCACTAATGATATAAAGGCAACTCAATTATATCACACTCTGCAAGTTTACGTTCTTGTATTTCTCGACGCCTGCAGTAGAGCTCCAACTACTTCTGTGAACACACGTTTCGTGTTGTGGTCAATTCCTACGAAAGAAAGATCAGTCGTTATTTTTTTTCATCATCGTCATTCATTTCCCTCAAAGACCCAATTCAGGGTATTATAAAAGGGGCGGTGCAAGAGCATCAATAACAGTAGGGACATTATTCTACCATGGTAAAAAAAGTTTTTAAAAAAGAAACACGGTATACATGTTTGAATCCGAAAAGCGAAACACAAATGTATTGCAACTGGTAGTACAAATCCTATTACAAAAGATCACAAGTGGTAGACATGGTAGACACTTTTGCTGCCCCTTCTCCCCTCGTTAGAGATGACTCGTTATCATCGCTGTTAGAAGTAAGTAAAAGCGACATTGGCCCCCCTAATTTTATTATAAATGTAGCCCTCGTAGGGCCGTCCGTGTCTTTTAAGCAGGACCAAAATACCTCTTTGCAAACCCGCCTAAAACCTTAGGCTAGGCGTGTCGCACAGCGCGGCCCCGGACATCTTAAACTGCTGGAGAAATATAGCGACGGATGGCTGATAGAAATATTCCGTCCGGAAGGCAGTGAAGCACCATAGCTTATGCCTATCAGCTCCGTGACGCCAGATAATGTGCGCCGAGGAAGAGTGGAAACAATGGAAGGTGACATGCAGCTTGCGGCCAAGCCTTCACGACTACCGGCAAATTGAGAGCAGTAACAACCTTAATCTCGTAATAAGGCTTGGTATGTTATGCCGAGCGTGCGCGGAGGCACGCTACGCGTTCGGGTAGTGGATGGGATGGAATCTTCACGACGAAAGGTATATAGGATATGCTCGGGGTGCTGGGAGTGGGGACATCCCCCGTACACCCTATAGGCTTAGGTTGCTGGATTGCACAAATGACTCCATCGCCCAGAGGGGGAGTCCCGAGGGATGGATGCCCGCGTTAGTTGAGCTAAATGGTTCCCGCCGCATGTGGAGGGCTCAGACCCCCTGGCATCGTTCCAGTTCTAGGTCTGTGAGACTGCAGCTGCGGCAGCTAGCCATAAATGGCCAGTCATGGCACAACAACAGAGGAAGGCCCGCCTCGCTGTATAGCGTAAAGGGCTGGCCAGAGTCACCCAGACTTCACACTGCCACGATTGTCGACGTTTCTGCCTCGATCATTCAGGCTCGGCGAACGCAAATGCGAAGCGTGGCGGAAGCGCGGTGTTAAAACGGACACCCCGCAATCCTAGCACCAGACACGCGGGAAGGGTGCGACTTGAATGCTTTGTTTGAGATAGGCGTGGAGGCGGGTTCTAATTGAGAGTATAGGGATGGCGAGGGTAGCAGGAAGAGTGTGGGAAACACGAAAAAAAAAATGCGAGGCAAAGTTTTTGCGTGAGCCGAGAGTCGCAGTTTGGCTGAATAGCTGACGGTTCAATGGTTAGCATGGATTAGGGCCTTAGAAGGGCTGTTACGTTGCTCGGCTTACCGTAGAGGCACCACGGTGTGCGTGCAAGAGGCGCGAATGTATACGAGAAAACGGCGCTAGTGCAGGAATGGCACTAGAGGAGGGAAAGATTTGAACCTGCAGGTTTCTTTCGTTTCAACCTGGTGAGCTGGGAATTCTGTAGAAGTCCGACCAGCTTCACTGCTTTTCATCGGTAACGTTTTGATTCGCAATTTCGTCGTCATTAAAGGGGCCCTGCAACACATTTTTAAATAATTGTATAATGGCTTCCTAAAAAGAGCGTATTGCCTCACGAGTCGAATGCCGCAAAATTTTAGAATCCGTCAAGTACGAGAGAGGTACAGAGTTTCGCCGCACGGTTTAAGCGCTTTCTCTCTCCTTTCGTACCAGCGAGCTCGCTGAAAGCTGCGCTGGGAGGGCGATGACACGGGAGCAAGAAGACGCTTCCCTTCGTGAGCGCGCGTCATGACCATGGGCACTTTCCTTTCATTTTTTTTCTTGGAACGCGCGGCTTAGTTTCGGTGGGATCGCGAACACGGGGCGGCATCCCGCGACGGCCACAGTAACTATGCAGGTCACGATGCTCAAGTCAGCCAACGGCCGTAAACATGGGGTATATGGCTCGGCCATTTGGGTTTGTGGCATCATATGTAGAGAGAAGAAGGCGCGATTTTCACCTCACCTTGAGAATTACTTGTAAATTTGAGGCCGCGTGCTTCGCTAAAATGTTTGGCTCGCGTGTTTTCAGGATCCTCGACTACCGAGCGGCAGCGTTTTGTGACCATGGTGAAAAAGTGTTGCAGGGCGCCTTTAAATCGACGGCGCGCCGTACTATTGCTTCAAAGAAGCATCTTGTGTCCTGCTGTCTGGTGCCGCTGCGCTTTGTCACAGCACACGGTCCTCGTTCCGCTCCACTCCCCTCGCGGTTCCGGCAACCCCATTGTTTCAGAAGTTTAGTCAATCTAGATAACAACCTTATTACAAAAAAGACAGACAGGTTAGAAGTTTAGAGCAAGCTTTCAGCAGCGTGTGGACTCGGTACCAAATAAGCCTCACGGTTGTCTCGAATCTTCTCTTAAACAACTCAGCCGAAGACGTTTTCGTGACCATAGTTTTGGCAAGCGACCCATAACTAGGACAGCAATGTGAAATCACCGAAAACGATTAGCGAGCTGAGGTCTGCAGCAGGCTTGCCTGTAATATTTCCGAATACAACGAGTAGCCCACAGCGAGTACATTCATTTTTGTACTCGCAGTGTACAGCGTGGCATTTCGAGAATCAAATCGATAAAGATCACTATAGCCATTTATTTTGTAAGAACATGCTATCGCGTACGAATTACGAAAAAGTGCGTGAAACAGAGAATAGAAAAATCAGCAGATCCCACGCAATGTGGGAATCGATGTAATGCGAAGGAGCCACCAAAGAGCTGCATACATCGTCTTGTTTGTCGTTGAGGCTATTGAAGTCATTCATGTCGTGACATCTAGTTCGCTATATATCGCGAGATTGTCATACATGCATGCGTGCACAATCTGGTAGATGTCATGCTAATGAAACATATATTCTGCTGCATATATACAATGTGTGACCCGCTATTTATGTTCGCCACGCACTCCTGTCATGCCATACCAATTTTGGTGCATATCCAGTTAACGGAACGGCCACGAGTGCACCATGAGCGTGGCGTCTAAATCATACCCTACATGACATGCATGTCATGATTTTCGTGTTACCACCTCTTATCTATGTTTGTCGCACAGTCACGTCGCGCATTACCAATTACGGTGTACATCAAGCTAGCGAAACGGCTGCTAGCGCACCATGAGCGTGGCACGTAAGTCATGCTTTACATGACATGCGTGTCATGATTTTCATGTTAACTCTTCTTATTTGTGTTCGTCAGTCACGTCGCGAGACACCAATTTTGGTGTATATCAAGCAAGCGAAACAACCGCGAGCGCACCATGAACGTGGCACGTAAGTCATGCTGTGCATGACATACGTGTCATGATTTTCTTGTTACCAGCTGTTATTTGTGTTCGTCGCACAGTCACGTCACGAGACACCAATTTTGGTGTATAGCAAGCTAGCGAAACAGCCACGAGCGAACCATGAGCGTGGCACGTAAGTCATGATTTACATGACATGCGTGTCATGATTTCCATGTTAAATCCTCTTATTTGTGTTCGTCACATAGTCATGTCGCGCAATACCAATTTTGATGTCGATCAAGCTAGTGAAACGGCCGCCAGCGCACCATGAGCGTGGCACGTAAATCATGCTGTGCATGACATGCATGTCATGATTTTCATGTTACCACCTGTCATTTGTGCTCGTAACACAGTCATGTCGCGAGACACCGATTTTGGTGTACTACATCAAGCTAGCGAAACAGCCAGGAGCGCACCATGAGCGTGGCACGTAAGTCATGCTGTGCATGTCATACGTGTCATGATTTTCATGGTACCACCTGTTATTTGTGTTCGCCACACAGTCACGTCGCGCGATACCAATTTTACTCTATATCAAGCAAGCGAAACGGCCGCCAGCGCACCATGAGCGTGGCACGTAAGTCATGCTGTACATGACATGCGTGTCATGATTTTTATGTTAGCTCCTGGTATTTGTGTTCGTCACATAGTCACGTCGCGAGACACCAATTTTGATGTACATCAAGCTAGCGAAACAGCCGCGAGCGCACCATGAACATGGCACGTATGTCATGCTGTGCATGACATACGTGTCATGATTTTCACTTTACCACCTGTTATATGTGTTCCTCAAACAATCTCACCACGAGACACCAACTTTGGTGTATATCAAGCCAGCGAAATAGCCACGAGCGCACCATGAGCGTGGCCCGTAAGTCATGTTTTACATGACATGCGTGTCGTGATTTTCACGTTAACTCCTGTTCTTTGTGTTCGTTACACAGTCACGTCACGCAATACCAATTTTGGTGTATATCAAGCTAGCGAAACGGCCGGAAGCGCACCATGAGCGTGGAATGTAAATCATGCTGTACATGACATGCGTGTCATGATTTGCACGTTTGGACCTGTCACTTATGTTCGTCATACACTGTTGTCACGCCATACCAATTTTGGTATATATGAAATTAACGAAATGGCCGCAAGAGCACCGAGACCGTGGCACCGAGACCGTGGCATATCATGATTTTCATGTTATGGCCTGTCATTTATGTTCATCATAAAGCCATGTTACGCCATACCAATTTTGGTGTACATCCTATTAACGAAACGGCCAGGAGAGCACAAAGTTGTAGGCGGTTAGATAGATAGATAGATAGATAGATAGATAGATAGATAGATAGATAGATAGATAGATAGATAGATAGATAGATAGATAGATAGATAGATAGATAGATAGATAGATAGATAGATAGATAGATAGATAGATAGATAGATAGATAGATAGATAGATAGATAGATAGATAGATAGATAGATAGATAGATAGATAGATAGATAGATAGATAGATAGATAGATAGATAGATAGATAGATAGATACGCTCAAAGTCGCAGAAGTTCGCTGAGAAATGCTTCGCATTTAAAAGCTTGCGATTGCATTAGCATATGGTGTGAAACGTTTGATCTACTTCATTCAAACGTGCCAATGTGACCGTGGCGAAATTCATTAAACGCATCCATTCATATGGATGTAGCTTTCAGGTTGAAGTAGGTATCGGCAACGAAGTGCCATGGGCATAGGTTGAGAGGCGTACGTAAGACCGAGGCAGCGAACGCTCGCGGTATTTCACACTGTCAACGCAGCAGCAACAAGAACAGCATCGCTGGCGAGGACAAATTGCCGCATTTTTGTTTTCGTTAAGCGGCCTTGATAGGCGCGGTAGTTTTGACAGGGGCGCCGCGGTGCCTCTGGCGCGCACCGGAGGGGCGATGATGGTTCTCGGCCAGCAGCCGTTCCGCGGTCTATCCCCGCGGTCCATCCCTGCATCCCACTCCGCCGCCTCCTGGCACGCTGGCTCTTGCCACGCCTTTAATTCAGCCCGCTGCTGCTTTCGACAGGCGTTTCTGTACATGTATTTTGGTTTATCTCGGATAGCGCTGAAGAGGCAAGCAGCAGTCGTTGTAAGCGGGTTATGTATCTCCATTTTTGTTTTTCCACGCCTCGACTTGGTTTACATATTATTTCGCAGGGTCAAGTCCACTTTCGCGAGCACAGGTGGGTGCGCGTTAAAAGCGCTGCGCTTGAACAGACTTGTGCCGCTTCGCGTAGATTCCTAATGTCGTTGAGCATAGGTTAAGCTGAGAGAGGCTAATGTTTTTGGCAAATATATTCCACTTCGTAGATACAAGGGGGATTTACATTGAGGTAGATGCATTTCCGTCACATAGAAGCCATGTTGGCTCGATCCCGGCCGCGGTCGGTCGCATTTCGATGGAGGCGAAATTCTAGAGGCCCGTGTGCTGAGATTTATGTGCACGCTGAAGAACCCCCAGATCGTCAAAATTTCTGAAGGCTCCACTAAGGCCTGTGTCATAATCAAATCTTTGTTTTGGCACGTGAAACCCGAGAAATTGTTAGAAGCCATGTGGCGTGGCGCAATGGTATAGTGGACCGCCAGGGATGGTTTATTCTAGGGGCCTGTATTTCGCAAACATCGCGGAGGCTGACGGCGTTCGTTATATCAGGAGATTCGGGTTCGGTTGTTTCCTGTACTGGGGGTGTCTGTATCGCTTCCTAAACAAAGGGATTCAATCTCGAGGATATAATCCTCTCGTGGAATGGTTTGCACATTTGTTTGTGTAAGTTTTAGCCAAAACATTAGCGGATTTTTGCTTGTGCTATTCGCAAGAAGCTTGGCATAATCCGCAGTTTCATCACAGAAACGCAGTACTCGCAGTGGAATTACGTGTTCACTACCGTGATCACGAGCTCACGTGTGCGTTGATCGGATAGCAGCCGTGTGCGCTGTACTATAATAGTGCAAGTGGTATCGCCAAACGTGCGAAACGTTCGTAACCACACTATGTTCGCATTGACCGACCTATCTTAGGTGGTACACGCGTGAGCAACAATACACGGGAGAGGCTGTGATGCGACATAACTCGGAACTTACATAATACATAACAATAATTCTCATCTATTAAGCGAAAGTGGCAATGGAACGATTACGTCTGCCACTTCGATATTCTAGCATGTCCCCAGCCCTCTACTCTGTTTTCTCTTTGCCTTGCAGATATCTTTTTAAATAAAACAAAAGAAAACGTGTGATTAAAAAGTAGCTTCTATACAGCACGAACGTATTGAGTCTGCAAAATAACAGAAATGTTATCAAGTTTCTCACTTTTGTTGCAGCGCATCACGCATCTCTCATTCAATCAATCTGGAGATGGTTTTTTTTGTCTTCGTGATTAGGGTCGCCTACGTGCGCCCTAACCTATAGCTGAAGTGTCGGTGAACGTTGAGATATGTCGAGTGGCCGCCGTCGCTCACTTCCATTGCGCGGAAATGTGTCCGCTGTACCGACATTAAACAAAGGAACCGCTCTTATACAGTAGCACACGACAATCAAAAGTAGTGATAGTGGAAGGATGCCTGAGTGGCGACAGAAAGAGTGAGGACCGGAAGCACATAGGCGAGATGAGCATAGTGCCAAACGATCTGTCTTTCCAAACCTTCATCCGCCATTTCTGATCGGCGCAGCAAGCCATTCAAGCCAGACTCGATGCTTGCCGCCGCTGTGCGATCCTTCATCTGCCTGAATCCCATCATCACAATCACGCCTTCCGCAACGTCATCTTGTACCGGTGGCCATCGATGATCCGAACGTCTTCTGAATCTCAATTCCTTATTATGGTTTCATTTCCTGTTTTTAATATTACTGTCTGCACTGTGGATCAACACGAGTGCTTTGTTTACACGCACGATAATAATTTTACATCAGCATAACCACCTGCAAAACGCACTTGACAGAAACCGCGTCACCTCTAACGCATTTATCTCGAACCTTCGTCGGTCCCAAGTCTCCATTTTCATTAAGTCGAAAACGAGTTTCTCCTCCAAGCGTATGAAAGCTTTTGGACCGCCCGATGACTGACGAGAGTTATCCGTTTTTCGCTTTCTTTGCCGATGTACGCTTCCTCCCCCTGTTTTTCCCTTAAGACTTCGAGCGACGAAGACATTCTTTTGCATCGAACGACGTGTGTTTTACCTCGTTTTACTTTTTGCTTGTGTGAAGAGGTTTATTGGTCGTTGAAAGACGTAATGGTCGTCAGCGGCAAGCAAGCGAGAAGAAGCGTCCAGAGGCACAGCGGCGATCCGAAACACGAGCCGAGCGAGCCGAGCGTTGGCGATGCTGCTGGATGGAGGCGCATCTTCTTCTTCACAATCGCCCCCGCTGAAAAAGGAGCCATCCTGGCGACCTAAGAAGTTTCAGGTAGAGGCTCATGGTACGGCTTGAGGCGGGAAACATGGACGATGTCACGTCCACGCCGGCGCATGTCATACGATCGAGAAACTGGCTCGATAAGAAAATTAACTGGAGAGGTTTTCTCCAAGATGGTGTAAGGGCCCTCGTACCTTGGAACGAGCTTCGAGGAGAGTCCCGGAGTCTGGTATGGCACAGAGAGCCATACGAGAGACCCTGGGGCATAGCTAGGGTCTGGAAGTGAAGTGCTGCGGTTTTCTTTCTGTCGCTGCTGCTCTTGCGAGGTAAACGTGCGGGCGAGCTGGCGGCACTCTTCGGCTTGTCGAGCAGCTTCGGAGACAGGTGGACACTCGGAAGCATCAGGACGGTAGGGAAGTAGGGTGTCAATAGTATGTGAAGGCTCGCGTCCGTAAAGGAGAAAGAAAGGCGAAAATCCGGTAGTTGTTGTATCGCGGTGTTGTATGCGAATGTTACATAAGGGAGAACACGGTCCCAGTTGGTATGGTCAGATGCGACGTACATCGAGAGCATATCACCCAGGGTGCGGTTAAACCGTTCCGTGAGCCCGTTAGTCTGCGGGTGGTATGCTGTGGATGTCCGATGAATGACGTGGCATTCCGAGAGCAGAGCTTCGACGACCTCGGAGAGAAAAGCGCGGCCTCTGTCACTAAGGAGCTCTCGAGGGGCGCCATGTCGAAGGATAAAGTGACGTAAAATGAAAGAGGCGACATCCCGAGCGGTAGCGCTAGGCAAAGCGGCAGTTTCGGCGTAGCGTGTCAGGTGGTCGACAGCCACGATAATCCACCGGTTGCCATCTGCGGTCATTGGAAGGGGACCGTAGAGGTCAACGCCGACGCGATCAAATGGCTTGGCAGGGCATGGAAGCGGCTGCAATGCGCCGGTCGCACGTAAAGGTGTCGATTTGCGTCGTTGGCAGTCAGGACAGCACTGCACGAATTTCCGCACAAAATTGTACATGCCGCGCCAGTAATAGCGATGGCGAAGGCGCTCGTATGTCTTGAACACCCCGGCATGGCCACATTGCGGATCGTCGTGAAGAGAGGCGCATACTTGTGATCGCAAGCTGCGTGGAATGACCAGTAGCCATCGGCGGCCATCGGCAGCGTAGTTGCGGCGATGAAGCAGTTGATCGCGGATGGTGAAATGGGAAGCTTGACGACGGAGGGATCGAGATACAGGAATGGTGGATGTTCCACATAGATAATCAAGAAGAGAAGCGATCCACGGGTCACGACGTTGTTCGGTGGCAATGGAGTCGAGATCGAGAGATGACAAGGGGTGGACGCATGTGGTTGCGCACGCTGTATCTGGCGGTAAAGGTGAGCGGGAGAGGGCGTCAGCGTCAGAGTGTTTGCGTCCGCAGCGGTATACGACGCGAATGTCGTACTCCTGGATGCGAAGTGCCCATCGCGCTAGGCGGCCAGAAGGGTCCTTCAACGTGGCGAGCCAGCAAAGCGCGTGGTGATCGGTTACTAGATCGAACGGGCGGCCGTATAAGTACGGCCGGAACTTGCCAAGCGCCCACACCAGAGCCAAACACTCTTTTTCAGTCACGCTGTAATTCGTTTCGGCTTTCGTCAGCGTGCGACTAGCGTAGGCGACGACGTATTCGGAATAGCCGGGCATTCGTTGAGCGAGGACAGCGCCAAGCCCGACCCCGCTGGCGTCTGTGTGTACTTCGGTAGGAGCCGTCGGATCGAAGTGACGAAGAATAGGTGGGGAAGTGAGCAGGCGGCGCAGTGTAGCGAAGGCTACGTCACACGCAGAGGACCAGGAGGAGAGGTTCACGTCGCCGCGAAGAAGCTGGGTTAACGGTGACATGATGGATGCAAAATTGCGAACAAAGCGCCGGAAATAGGAGCATAGACCTACAAAACTTCGAAGTTCCTTCATGGTCGTGGGCTTAGGGAATTCCGCGACTGCACGAAGTTTTGCAGGGTCAGGTAATACGCCCTGTTTGGACACGATGTGGCCTAAGATGACTAGCTCCCAGGCAGCGAAGCGGCATTTCTTGAGGTTAAGCTGAAGGCCAGCGTTGGTCAGACAAGTCAAAACGTGCCTGAGGCGACGGAGGTGTGTAGGGAAATCATGGGAGAAAACCACGACATCGTCGAGGTAACACAGGCACATAGACCACTTTAGACCACGTAGTGTATTATCCATAAGTCGTTCAAACGTAGCAGGCGCGTTACAAAGTCCAAAGGGCATGACGTTAAACTCGTATAGGCCATCAGGTGTAATAAACGCAGTCTTCTGGCGATCGGCTTCAGCCATAGGAACTTGCCAATAGCCAGACCGCAAGTCCAGTGAGGAGAAGAATTCTGCTCCGTGAAGGGTGTCAATGGCGTCGTCAATGCGCGGCAAAGGATAGACGTCCTTGCGGGTTATCTTATTCAAACGACGGTAGTCCACGCAAAACCGGATAGATCCATCTTTCTTACGCACCAGTACGACAGGAGACGCCCAGGGACTGTGCGATGGTCGAATAACGTCTCTACGAAGCATGTCTTCGACTTGGTTGTTAATGACGCGGCGCTCTTCAGCGGAGACGCGGTATGGTCTTTGACGCAGCGGCTGGTGTAAACCGGTGTCGACGTAATGTTGTACTTGCGACGTGCGGCCCAGTTGAGGTTGCGATACATAGAAAGAATTCCGGAACTCGTGCAGAAGAGCAAGTAGGTCAGCGTGTTCGGCAGGGGTGAGGGTATCGGCGATGGCACTGGAAAATATATCACTGGATGACTCCCCGAGTGCCGACAGGGCATTTGGTGGGTCGCAGCAGTCATCCGGGACGTCAACCAAAGACGAAGAGTCGAGATCTTCCACGCGGCCGAGACATTCGCCTGCAAGCAGCGTGACAGGTGCAGAGAGCGGATTCAAGACGAATATATTGCTGCTGCCGGCGGCGATGTCAATCGTTGCGAAAGGTAGCGGCAGAGCTCTACGACTCGTGAAGACATCGGACGGCGTGAAAAAGACTGTAGCGTCGGTGTGGGCGTTGCAGGAAACAGGGACCAGTGCGAAAGTGCCAGGCGGAATGTCGGTATCCTCACGAACGAGCAGCATTGGGCGGCTGATGAAGAGCGTCAAGTAATGGGGCGTCACACAATGGGGAAAACTCAACTTCGGCGCGTGCGCAGTCGATGACGGCATTATGGCAGGGATAGGAAGTCCCACCCGAGGATGACGTCATGCGAACAGGCAGAAAGGACAATGAACTCAACGATGTACAGATTGCCTTCAATGACCACTCTTGCAGTGCAGGCTGCGAGAGGCGTCACTTGCTGCGCGCTTGCGGTGTGGAGCGACAGTCCCGAAAGCGGCGTCGTTACCTTTCGTAATACACGGCAGAGATTAGCGGCTATGACAGAAACGGCGGCGCCGGTGTCCACAAGGGCAAAAGTACGAACACCTTCAACAGTTATGGCGACCACGTTATTTGGGGAGGAGTGAGGGCTTGGACAGTTCGGAGATGGCGCAGTTCTTGCCTCTTGAACTGCGGCGTTTAGTTTTCCTGGTCGGAGGGTCCGGGCCGGCGACGCATGGGGGACGGCGATCGCCGCCGAGGAGATGGTGAGCGCTGCGGCTGGAAGTCAGGGCGGTGAGTAGGGGCATCGCGCGGTGATGGGCCAGGAACGTATTGGAGGAAGGGCTGGCTTCCGGCTTGCGACGAGCGGGCACGGTCGCCGAAAGTTTGGGGCGACGGCGGCAATAGCGGGCGACGTGTCCAGGAGTGTAGCAGGCGTAGCAAATCGGTCGATTATCAGGCGTCCTCCATGGATTGGCGATTGTCGGTGCTGCCCAAGTGGAAGGATAGACAGGCGGTTGCGTGGGCTGCGAGTGCGTAGTGTAAGGTGGTTGCGGAAGCCTACGCAGAACGTCAGCATACGTGAGGGGCGCGGCTACAGGCTGCACGGCTTGCGCATAGGCGACAGGAGCGGCCACAGGCTCCGATGCACGCGCGTAGTGAACAGGGCTGGATGGAGGCGGCTCGCGGCGCGCAAGGGGAACAGCGTGGGCAACCTCCTCCGAAATAACAGTGCGGAGCGGGGTGGGCAGACGGGTGGTAGGCTCGTGAGTAAAAGGCATTAAGGAAAGTTGGCGGGCAACTTCCTCGCGGACGAAGTCTCGAACCTGCTGAAGCAACGTCGGAATGGTCAGGCATGGTGTCGAGACTGCACAGCGACTCGCCACCCCGTGGAGGCTGCCGAGTCAGAGCGCGCTGCTTCTTCAACTCGTCGTAGCTCTGACACAAGCTGACGACTTCTGAAACTGTGCCCGGATTCCTAGCCAAGAGCATTTGGAATGCGCCATCGTCAATGCCCTTCAGGATTTGTTTGATCCTGTCAGCTTCGGGCATGGTGTCGTTGACACGTCGACAAAGGTCGACGACGTCCTCAATATAGCTTGTGAAGCTTTCTCCAGTCTGCTGTGAGCGGACGCGCAAGCGTTGCTCTGCGCGCTGCTTGCGGACAGCTGGTCGACCGAATACTTCAGAGCAGGACGTCTTGAAGACGGTCCATGTGGGGATGTTCTGTTTGTGGTTGTTGTACCACAATTCGGCGACGCCAGTCAGATAAAATATGACGTAGCCTAGCTTGTCGGGGTCATCCCACTTATTATGCGCGCTCACCAGTTCGTAGTGGTCAAGCCAGTCTTCCACGTCGGTCTCATCTGCACCGCTGAAGACCTTTGGGTCCCGGAGCCGAGGAAGCCCGGTGCAGGTGACGGACAGGGACGAAGGCGCCGGTGGGTTTGCGTGGTCAGTCATGATCGGCGGTAGCGTCCGGCTACGCAGCTCCAGGGTGTAGCGACGGGGATGAACAGCACCCTCCACCAAATGTGAAGAGGTTTATTGGTCGTTGAAAGACGTAATGGTCGTCAGCGGCAAGCAAGCGAGAAGAAGCGTCCAGAGGCACAGCGGCGATCCGAAACACGAGCCGAGCGAGCCGAGCGTTGGCGATGCTGCTGGATGGAGGCGCATCTTCTTCTTCACACTTGCTTCTTTGTCGCCTGGATGAAGTTATCGACGGGCACTCGCGTAAGAAGAAAGCATATGGTGCTACGAAAAAGGTGTCAGCAGAGAATAAGAAAGGTTCAAACGAGAAGATGATGTTTCCGCAATGCCGGCAACTTTGTTCAGCGTTCGCTTGACAGCGTTTCGCCAGCTCCTGCAGGGAGCCTGGGATCTCGTTAGACGAGAAAGCTTCTGGCACCTCGGGTGTTGGGGAGTGAATGAGTGGCGCGAGGTGGTGACATGAGAAACCTTTGCTCGGAGGCAGCCTTTTGGGTGTGACGTGCACTTTTCTTTTCGTTAGCTTTTGTGTCGCTCACGTAAATTATACCTCACACCTTGTTCCCTGATATCACCTTCAACACTTTGCTTTGCTCTGAGCTCATTCCATAATGGCCTTTTAAAAAAGTCGCAGCTTCATCTCAAGAGCGAATCAATGAATGCGATTGCAAGAAATTGGAAAGTCAGAGAAAGAACGGCAAGCAGCTAGAAACTTGCTGCGCGCTGCTCAAACACAAAGCACGCAGGAAAAGAAAACACACAAGGCGAGTGCGAACTAACAACTGTCACAGCTCGACACTTGCAGCGCGCTGCTCAAGCACAAAGAAGGACCCACGAAAAAGAAACGCATACATAGGACGAGCGCGAACTGCCACAGTTGTTACTTCAAACTAACCCTACTCTGGCTCTTCTAGCTAGCAGATCACTCCTTTTGCAAACGCGGCCGCTGCAGCGAGGAAAGTGACCTACGTGCGGTCTATAGCTCCAACGCAAACTTTGCGGTGAAAACACAAGACGTACAAAACTCCCCCTCAAGAGATAATCACGCGAGCACGGTTGACCACACCCTTTAGTGAAAGTACAAGTCGA